>NC_051326.1:37737573-38040603 GCF_015220235.1 Choloepus didactylus
CAAAAGGCAATAATCCAGTGGCTGAGAAAATTCACTAAACACCACAACTTCCCAAGAAAAGGGGGGTGTCCACTCACAGCCATCATCCTGGTGGACAGGAAACACTCCTGCCCATCGCCAGCCCCATAGCCCAGAGCTGCCCCAGACAACCCAGTGTGACGGAAGTGCTTCAAATAACAGGCACACACCACAAAACTGGGCGTGGACATTAGCCTTCCCTGCAACCTCAGCTGAATGTCCCAGAGCTGGGAAGGGGGAGCAGTGTGAATTAACAGAGCCCCATTCAGCCATCATTTGAGCAGACTGGGAGCCTCCCAACACAGCCCAGCAGCCCAGAACTGCCCTGGGGAGACGGCACTCACCTGTGACATAGCACAGTCATCCCTCAACACAGGACCCGGGGTGCACAGCCTGGAAGAGGGGCCTACTTGCAAGTCTCAGGAGCCATACGCCAATACCAAGGACTTGTGGGTCAGTGGCAGAGACAAACTGTGGCAGGACTGAACTGAAGGATTAGACTATTACAGCAGCTTTAAAACTCTAGGATCACCAGGGAGATTTGATTGTTAGGGCCACCGCCCCTCCCTGACTGCCCAGAAACACGCCCCATATACAGGGCAGCCAACACCAACTACACACGCAAGCTTGGTACACCAATTGGACCCCACAAGACTCACTCCCCCACTCACCACAAAGGCTAGGCAGGGGAGAACTGGCTTGTGGAGAACAGGTGGCTCGTGGACGCCACCTGCTGGTTAGTTAGAAAAAGTGTACTCCACGAAGCTGTAGATCTGATAAATTAGAGATAAGGACTTCAATTGGTCTACAAATCCTAAAAGAACCCTATCAAGTTCAGCAAATGCCACGAGGCCAAAAACAACAGAAAATTATAAAGCATATGAAAAAAACAGACGATATGGATAACCCAAGCCCAAGCACCCAAATCAAAAGATCAGAAGAGACACAGCACCTAGAGCAGCTACTCAAAGAACTAAAGATGAACAATGAGACCATAGTACGGGATACAAAGGAAATCAAGAAGACCCTAGAAGAGCATAAAGAAGACATTGCAAGACTAAATAAAAAAATGGATGATCTTATGGAAATTAAAGAAACTGTTGACCAAATTAAAAAGATTCTGGACACTCATAGTACAAGACTAGAGGAAGTTGAACAACGAATCAGTGACCTCGAAGATGACAGAATGGAAAATGAAAGCACAAAAGAAAGAATGGGGAAAAAAATTGAAAAAATCGAAATGGACCTCAGGGATATGAGAGATGATATGAAACGTCCAAATATAAGATTCATTGGTGTCCCAGAAGGGGAAGAAAAGGGTAAAGGTCTAGGAAGAGTATTCAAAGAAATTGTTGGGGAAAAATTCCCAAATCTTCTAAACAACATAAATACAGAAATCATAAATGCTCAGCGAACTCCAAATAGAATAAATCCAAATAAACCCACTCCGAGACATATACTGATCACACTGTCAAACACAGAAGAGAAGGAGCAAGTTCTGAAAGCAGCAAGAGAAAAGCAATTCACCACATACAAAGGAAACAGCATAAGACTAAGTAGTGACTACTCAGCAGCCACCATGGAGGTGAGAAGGCAGTGGCACGATATATTTAAAATTCTGAGTGAGAAAAATTTCCAGCCAAGAATACTTTATCCAGCAAAGCTCTCCTTCAAATTTGAGGGAGAGCTTAAATTTTTCACAGACAAACAAATGCTGAGAGAATTTGCTAACAAGAGACCTGCCCTACTGGAGATACTAAAGAGAGCCCTACAGACAAAGAAACAAAGAAAGGACAGAGAGACTTGGAGAAAGGTTCAGTACTAAAGAGATTCGGTATTGGTACAATAAAGGATATTAATAGAGAGAGGGGAAAAATATGACAAACATAAACCAAAGGATAAGATGGCTGATTCAAGAAATGCCTTCACGGTTATAATGTTGAATGTAAATGGATTAAACTCCCCAATTAAAAGATATAGATTCACAGAATGGATCAAAAAAAAAAAATGAACCATCAATATGTTGCATACAAGAGACTCATCTTAGACACAGGGACACAAAGAAACTGAAAGTGAAAGGATGGAAAAAAATATTTCATGCAAGCTACAGCCAAAAGAAAGCAGGTGTAGCAATATTAATCTCAGATAAAATAGACTTCAAATGCAGGGATGTTTTGAGAGACAAAGAAGGCCACTACGTACTAATAAAAGGGGCAATTCAGCAAGAAGAAATAACAATCGTAAATGTCTATGCACCCAACCAAGGTGCCACAAAATACATGAGAGAAACACTGGCAAAACTAAAGGAAGCAATTGATGTTTCCACAATAATTGTGGGAGACTTCAACACATCACTCTCTCCTATAGATAGATCAACCAGACAGAAGACCAATAAGGACACTGAAAACCTAAACAATCTGATAAATGAATTAGATTTAACAGACATATACAGGACATTACATCCCAAATCACCAGGATACACATACTTTTCTAGTGCTCATGGAACTTTCTCCAGAATAGATCATATGCTGGGACATAAAACAAGCCTCAATAAATTTAAAAAGATTGAAATTATTCAAAGCACATTCTCTGACCACAATGGAATACAATTAGAAGTCAATAACCATCAGAGACTTAGAAAATTCACAAATACCTGGAGGTTAAACAACACACTCCTAAACAATCAGTGGGTTAAAGAAGAAATAGCAAGAGAAATTGCTAAATATATAGAGACGAATGAAAATGAGAACACAACATACCAAAACCTATGGGATGCAGCAAAAGCAGTGCTAAGGGGGAAATTTATAGCACTAAACGTATATATTAAAAAGGAAGAAAGAGCCAAAATCAAAGAACAAATGGATCAACTGAAGAAGCTAGAAAATGAACAGCAAACCAATCCTAAACCAAGTAGAAGAAAAGAAATAACAAGGATTAAAGCAGAAATAAATGACATAGAGAACAAAAAAACAATAGAGAGGATAAATATCACCAAAAGTTGGTTCTTTGAGAAGATCAACAAGATTGACAAGCCCCTAGCTAGACTGACAAAATCAAAAAGAGAGAAGACCCATATAAAGAAAATAATGAATGAAAAAGGTGACATAACTGCAGATCCTGAAGAAATTAAAAAAATTATAAGAGGATACTATGAACAACTGTATGGCAACAAACTGGATAATGTAGAGGAAATGGACAATTTCCTGGAAACATATGAACAACCTAGACTGACCAGAGAAGAAACAGAAGACCTCAACCAACCCATCACAAGCAAAGAGATCCAATCAGTCATCAAAAATCTTCCCACAAATAAATGCCCAGGGCCAGATGGCTTCACAGGGGAATTCTACCAAACTTTCCAGAAAGAACTGACACCAATCTTACTCAAACTCTTTCAAAACATTGAAGAAAATGGAACACTACCTAACTCATTTTATGAAGCTAACATCAATCTAATACCAAAACCAGGCAAAGATGCTACAAAAAAGGAAAACTACCGGCCAATCTCCCTAATGAATATAGATGCAAAAATCCTCAACAAAATACTTGCAAAACGAATCCAAAGACACATTAAAAAAATCATACACCATGACCAAGTGGGGTTCATTCCAGGCATGCAAGGATGGTTCAACATAAGAAAATCAATCAATGTATTACAACACATTAACAAGTCAAAAGGGAAAAATCAATTGATCATCTCAATAGATGCTGAAAAAGCATTTGACAAAATCCAACATCCCTTTTTGATAAAAACACTTCAAAAGGTAGGAATTCAAGGAAACTTCCTCAACATGATAAAGAGCATATATGAAAAACCCACAGCCAGCATAGTACTCAATGGTGAGAGACTGAAAGCCTTCCCTCTAAGATCAGGAACAAGACAAGGATGCCCGCTGTCACCACTGTTATTCAACATTGTGCTGGAAGTGCTAGCCAGGGCAATCCGGCAAGACAAAGAAATAAAAGGCATCCAAATTGGAAAAGAAGAAGTAAAACTGTCATTGTTTGCAGATGATATGATCTTATATCTAGAAAACCCTGAGAAATCGACGATACAGCTACTAGGGGTAATAAACAAATTTAGCAAAGTAGCGGGATACAAGATTAATGCACATAAGTCAGTAATGTTTCTATATGCTAGAAATGAACAAACTGAAGAGACACTCAAGAAAAAGATACCATTTTCAATAGCAACTAAAAATATCAAGTACCTAGGAATAAACTTAACCAAAGATGTAAAAGACCTATACAAAGAAAACTACATAACTCTACTAAAAGAAATAGAAGGGGACCTTAAAAGATGGAAAAATATTCCATGTTCATGGATAGGAAGACTAAATGTCATTAAGATGTCAATTCTACCCGAACTCATCTACAGATTCAATGCAATCCCAATCAAAATTCCAACAACCTACTTTGCAGACTTGGAAAAGCTAGTTATCAAATTTATTTGGAAAGGGAAGATGCTTTGAATTGCTAAAGACACTCTAAAAAAGAAAAACGAAGTGGGAGGACTTACACTCCCTGACTTTGAAGCTTATTATAAAGCCACAGTTGCCAAAACAGCATGGTACTGGCACAAAGATAGACATATAGATCAATGGAATTGAATTGAGAATTCAGAGATAGACCCTCAGATCTATGGCCGACTGATCTTTGATAAGGCCCCCAAAGTCACTGAACTGAGTCATAATGGTCTTTTCAACAAATGGGGCTGGGAGAGTTGGATATCCATATCCAAAAGAATGAAAGAGGACCCCTACCTCACCCCCTACACAAAAATTAACTCAAAATGGATGAAAGATCTCAATATAAGAGAAAGTACCATAAAACTCCTAGAAGATAATGTAGGAAAACATCTTCAGGACCTTGTATTAGGCGGCCACTTCCTAGACTTTACACCCAAAGCACAAGCAACAAAAGAGAAAATAGATAAATGGGAACTCCTCAAGCTTAGAAGTTTCTGCACCTCAAAGGAATTTCTCAAAAAGGTAAAGAGGCAGCCAACTCAATGGGAAAAAATTTTTGGAAACCATGTATCTGACAAAAGACTGATATCTTGCATATATAAAGAAATCCTACAACTCAATGACAATAGTACAGACAGCCCAATTATAAAATGGGCAAAAGATATGAAAAGAGAGTTCTCTGAAGAGGAAATACAAATGGCCAAGAAACACATGAAAAAATGTTCAGCTTCACTAGCTATTAGAGAGATGCAAATTAAGACCACAATGAGATACCATCTCACACCGATTAGAATGGCTGCCATTAAACAAACAGGAAACTACAAATGCTGGAGGGGATGTGGAGAAATTGGAACTCTTATTCATTGTTGGTGGGACTGTATAATGGTTCAGCCACTCTGGAAGTCAGTCTGGCAGTTCCTTAGAAAACTAGATATAGAGTTACCATTCGATCCAGCAATTGCACTTCTCGGTATATACCCGGAAGATCAGAAAGCAGTGACACGAACAGATACCTGCACGCCAATGTTCATAGCAGCATTATTCACAATTGCCAAGAGATGGAAACAACCCAAATGTCCTTCAACAGATGAGTGGATAAATAAAATGTGGTATATACACACGATGGAATACTACGCGGCAGTAAGAAGGAACAATCTCGTGAAACATATGACAACATGGATGAACCTTGAAGACATAATGCTGAGCGAAATAAGCCAGGCACAAAAAGAGAAATATTATATGCTACTACTAATATGAACTTTCAAAAATGTAAAACAAATGGTTTATAATGTAGAATGTAGGGGAACTAGCAACAGAGAGCAATTAAGGAAGGGGGAACAATAATCCAAGAAGAACAGATAAGCTATTTAACGTTCTGGGGATGCCCAGGAATGACTATGGTCTGTTAATTTCTGATGGGTATAGTAGGAACAAGTTCACAGAAATGTTGCTATATTAGGTAACTTTCTTGGGGTAAAGTAGGAACATGTTGGAAGTTAAGCAGTTATCTTAGGTTAGTTGTCTTTTTCTTACTCCCTTGTTATGGTCTCTTTGAAATATTCTTTTATTATATGTTTGTTTTCTTTTTAACTTTTTTTTCATACAGTTGATTTAAAAAAGAAGGGAAAGTTAAAAAAAAAAAAAAAAAAACAAGGAAAAAAAGATGTAGTGCCCCCTTGAGGAGCCTGTGGAGAATGCAGGGGTATTCGCCTACCCCACCTCCATGGTTGCTAACATGACCACAGACATAGGGGACTGGTGGTTTGATGGGTTGAGCCCTCTACCATAGGTTTTACCCTTGGGAAGACAGTTGCTGCAAGGAGAGGTTAGGCCTCCCTATAATTGTGCCTAAGAGCCTCCTCCCGAATGCCTCTTTGTTGCTTAGATGTGGCCCTCTCTCTCTACCTAAGCCAACTTGAAAGGTGAAATCACTGCCCTCCCCCCTACGTGGGATCAGACATCCAGGGGAGTGAATATCCCTGGCAACGTGGAATATGACTCCCGGGTAGGAATGTAGACCCGGCATCGTGGGACGGAGAACATCTTCTTGACCAAAAGGGGGATGTGAAAGGAAATGAAATAAGCTTCAGTAGCAGAGAGATTCCAAAAGGAGCCGAGAGGTCACTCTGGTGGGCACTCTTACGCACACTTTAGACAACCCTTTTTAGGTTCTAAAGAATTGGGGTAGCTGGTGGTGGATACCTGAAACTATCAAACTACAACCCAGAACCCATGAATCTCGAAGACAGTTGTATAAAAATGTAGCTTATGAGGGGTGACAGTGGGATTGGGAAAGCCATAAGGACCACACTCCACTTTGTCTAGTTTATGGATGGATGAGTAGAAAAATAGGGGAAGGAAACAAACAGACAAAGGTACCCAGTGTTCTTTTTTACTTCAATTGCTCTTGTTCACTCTAATTATTATTCTTGTTATTTTTGTGTGTGTGCTAATGAAGGTGTCAGGGATTGATTTAGGTGATGAATGTACAACTATGTAATGGTACTGTAAACAATCGAAAATACGATTTGTTTTGTATGACTGCGTGGTATGTGAATATATCTCAATAAAATGAAGATAAAAAAAAACAAAACTAAAGGACAAACAGGGTGGGATGGGGGGATGGTTTGGGTGTTCTTTTTTCAGTTTTATTTTTTATTCTTGTTCTGGTTCTTTCTGATGTAAGGAAAATGTTCAGAGATAGATTGTGGTGATGAATGCATAATTAAGTGATCATACTGTAGACAGTTGATTGTATACCATGGATGATTGTATGGTGTATGAATGTATTTCAATAAAACTGAATTTAAAAAAAAAATACACTAGAAGTAATTGTTAGGTGACACACTAAACCCACACAGTTTTTTACTGTATGTGCAGATGTTTCTGAATACAGTGCTTATGAAGAAAGTAGCAGGATTTCCATGACAATTGGATTGATCTGATATTTCAAATGTAATTAATATCAGAATTATTCCAGTGCACTTGCCTCTGAACCTGCCAAAATGACCAGCCCACTTGATCTGTTGACTCCTGTACCCCAGCAGCTCCTGCCAGCCACACTCTGAGAAACCCTGGCATAGTGTTTAGAGCATGTATATTGGAGGCAGAGAGATCTGCAAGGAAGCCCTGGGTTTGCCAATCATTATCTGTCAGTTTCCTATTTCAGATTGATCCAGGATTAGAGCACCCAAGAAATATATGGGTAGGAAATAAGGTTCCGCTGTTTGGTATTGTATACGTGATAATTATAACCACAGGATTAGATGCTCCTCTGTAATTCCTTTGGCCTTTCCCTCAAGATTTCATTATGGCTGCATCAGTGGCAAGCATTATACTGTCCCATGACTGCAAACACAGCTTTTACTCGGAGTTGTCTACATTTTTATCATAGATGAAAATCTTCTCCAAATCACCCACTAACAGAGTTCTCCTCTCTTCCAGTTGCCTTGAGGTGGATCACAAACATATGCCTTAGCTATGAGGAAAGCCAGGAAAACAAGTATCTGGCCCAATGAACCTTATCTAGATAAGGGATGGACTCTGCCAGCAAGTAAAAGAGTGGCAGAAGAGTTATTGAATAGCATACTATATTGTCTGCCACAGTGATTTTGGCAACAGCAGACTCAGGGTTGTGTTTGAGGTGGAAGCCATATTGCAGTAGGTCAGAGAGTAAATGGGAGCTAAATGAGAGTTAAAATGAAATAGCAGATATAGGCAACTCTTCTAAGAAGTTTCGTTATGAAGAAGAGGAAAAATGGGATGATAGCTGCAGGTGGTGAGAGATTAAAGATAGTATGTTTTTTAAAAGATTTATGCATTTAAAAATATTTATGAGAAGGAGATGAACTGTTTGAAAATACAGAAGAAAGAAGGATAATCAGTTGATTCCAGAGATTAATAAGGATGTGGTATGGGATGTGGTCAAATGCACAGATGGGGGTTGTGGTGATTAGCCTTGGAGAAGAGGAATATGGCTCTCCTGGAAGGAACAAGGTTGCCAGTATAGGTACATTTAGTTGGTTTGGTAGCATGAAGGCTGTGAAATTCCTATCTGATGACATTTATTTTCTCTGTGCCACAGATAGCAAGATCATCAGTTGTAAGTGATGTGCAAGGTGAAGAAATAGAATGTGCAAGAAGAATAGAGAAGTTTGAACCAGTTTGGAAGTAGTGGTGTGTAGACCATGAAACCATGATCTGTGGAGGCATGTAGACCTAAGAACAGAGGCCTAGACCCTTACCCCATCTCAGTTTCCTCCCCACCCAAATCCAAATCATTATTCCTCCTCCCTCCTGGTGTGATGTGATATGCAGCATATAAGACAGTTAGTGCAATGCCTGAGACAATGTAGGTGATTAATGGGTACTCACCATATCAAGGCATTTCCTTTTTTCTAACATGGCATCTATTACACAATTATAGAAGCTGATCAAAATAAACAAATCAAAACCACTGTCACATTAGATAAAAGATGCATGTAGAATTACAGACATATTACATGTGAAGAAATCTGGTACAGAAGGGGGAACTGAGATATGATTATAGTGTTTCTGAAGACTGGGAAGAAGGTGCCTTAGGAACCTTGGGACACTTAGAATATTGGTGCTAAGACTGGTGGTCCAGTTTAGGTGGGCACTATTAAAGCTGTGTGTTTGTATGAATTTTCTCCAGCAGAGCATAGCAGGAGAATCTGACAGATTGCTTGGGGTAAGTATGCAAGAAGGAGAGAATGTGTGGGATAGAAAGACAAGGAGATATGAGCAAGATGTGTTTAAATGATGGTAAAGTCCTTTTTCTCAAACCCTTCCTGTATAGGTCCCAGCTGAGCTGAAAATTTTTATTCAACTCTAAAAGCTCCTCATTGCCAGAAGGTGAAATATATTTTCTGTTAATCTCTGTTTGGATAAACGGACATCCTCTTGATCTCAGACTTGGTGTTCAATTTCATAGATGGAGACTGAAAAACATTCATTTTGTTCTTATTGTAGGTCTTTACCTGAGGTAATAGAGAGGGGCTACTGTCCCCATAACCTTAGAATCCTTTTCCATGGAGTTCATGTCCCCTGATCACTGCAGTGAGTTGAGATGATAATCTCAGACTCAAGGGAAATCTGGACTCCAAGGGGTCTCTCTAGGAATTCAACAAGTATTTCTACCTTTGTTAGCTTGAATGGAACAACAGAGACCCAACATGTACCATGCATGCGGAGAGATGTAAAAGTTGATGGAGGAACAGGGAAGATTATCCAAAATTCTTATCATAAAAATAAGTGCAGGAAAGAAGATGGTGGCATAGAGAAGAGTGGAAGTTAGTTAGTCACCCTGGAGCACTAATAAACAACCAGGAACAACTAGTAAATAATCTGGAATAACTGCAGGGGGACAACCATGAATGTCCACACATATTGTACACCAACCTAGATTGGGAGGAATGCCTGAGATTGCAGCATAAAAATCTGTAAGTAAAGACTGCAGACCCGAGCGGGGAACCCCCTCCTGCCACAGCCCGAACTGCAAAACCTCGCTGTGATAGAGAGCAGCACTCTCTGAACAAGTGAATATACCTCATTCCAGCTCCATCTGGGGTTTTAATTAACAAACATGGACTGCTCAATAGAAGCTAAAAATCCCCAACAAGCAGACAGAGGCTTTTAGTGATGACTGACCTTAAAGAGCCAGAGGACTTTTCTGTGCCAGGAGGGGGAGTCCAGAAGACCAGGTGCTATCTCTGACTGACAGGTGAAGCTGGGGGAAATGTGGACTGGCCCTGAAGGGGGGCTATCTGTCCCCTTTTCTCTCTCTCAACCTAGGTGGCTCAGTGGAGAAAGCCACAAACATTTTCAGTTCACAGTGCTCTGACCCAGAGAAGGGTGGAGATAGCAGAGTCAGAGAGACAAAGAACCTATTTAAATGCAATTGAAAACTCCTTAGGAGGTGTATCTTCCCTAAGAGGAAGGAGGTGGTGCCCAGCCCTACTACCAGCCAGCCTCCCATTCAGAATCAGACCCCAGAGCCTGGGGGAAAACAGCCAAAATAGAAACTAAGGACTAAGGGGCCATACCTCCTTACACCAGTCAGGAGCTACAGTCTGACAGGCATCACCTGCTGGGCAGGTTAGGAAAAGCACAGTGGCTTGAGGCCTCACAGGGTGTATCAATCTTCTAAGACACACCCTCAGGGAGACCTGACACTGAATATTGCCCCCTTCTGAGATTAAAGTGCATTCTGGTCTGGGAATACTGGGTTGGGGTAACCAAGGAACCAGATGCCTAGACAACAGAAAACTACAACTTTCACTAAGAAACGTGAAGTCATGGTCCAGTCAAAGGAACAAACCTACACTTCAACTGAGATACAGGAACTGAAACAACTAATGCTAAATCAATTAAAAAGTTTAGGGACCATATGGCAAAAGAGATGAAGTGTAAAATGAAAACACTGGGTGAATATAAGGTAGAAATTGAAAGTTAAACAACTGGAAGAATCTATGGAAATGAGAGCCACAACACAAGGGATGAAAGACACAATGGAGACATAAAACAGCAGATCTCAGGAGACAGAATAAAACACTCAGGAACTGGAGAACAAGAAACCTGAAATCCTACACACAAAAGAACAGATAGGGAAAAGAATGGAAAAATATGAGCAACATCTCAGTGAATTGAATGACAACATGAAATGCAAGAATGTACATGTCATGGGTGTCCCCAAAGGAGAAGAGAAGGGAAAAGGGGCAGAAGCAATAATAGAGGAAATAATCAATTAAAATTTCCCATCTTATGAAAGACATAAAATTACAGATCCAAGAATTGCAGCATAACCCAAAGAGAGTATATCTGAATAGGCCTATACCAAGACACTTAATAATCAGATTACTAAACATCAAAGACAAAGAGAATCCTGAAAGCAGCAAGAGAAAAGTGATCCATCACATACAAAGGAAGCTTGATAAGACTACGTGTGGATTTCTCAGTAGAAACCACGGAGGCAAGAAGGAAGTGGTGTGATATATTTAAGACACTGAAAGAGAAAAACCACCAACCAGGAATCCTATATCTGGCAAAACTGTCCTTCAAATATGAGGGAGAGTTTAAAATATTCTCTGACAATCAGACAAAGAAAGAGTTTGTGAACAAGATACTTGCTTTACAGGAATTACTAAAAGGAGCACTACAGACATGCAGGAAAAGACAGGAGTGAGAGGTTTGGAACACAATTTTTGATGATGGGAGCACAGCAATGTAATTACACTGAACAAAGAGGACTGTGAGTATGGTTGGAAAAGGATGGTTAGGAGCATGTGGGACACCAGAACGAAAGAGGAAAGATAAAGATGGGGACTATATAACTCAGTGAAACCTAGAGTGCTCAAAAATTGTGATAAAATGTACAAATATGTTTTTTTATTTTGAAATAAATTCAAAGTTATAGGAAGAGCTGCAAAAATAATACTAACCCCATACACAGAATTCCATCATACCCTGACCCCCCTCCCCCGAGAGCTCAATCCACCAACTTTAACATGCTGTCACATTGCTATTTCTTTCCCTCCCTCCCTATTATCCATCTTCTATTGCTCTGTCTTCTGAACATATGACAGCTAGCTGCACACATCCTTGAACACACACTATAATTCACGTATACACTTCCCGTGAACAAGAACATTCTTTTATGCAATCCCATTAAGTGCAGCTAAGAAGTACAAGAGATTCAACAATGATATGAAGCTTACATTCTATATTTCCTTTTGCTTATGTCTCAACTGTGTCCCTTTGAGCCACCTGTCCTCTATCCTCCAATCCCATCCAAGTTCATCCTTGGCATTCAACTGTCATCTATTTAGACTGTCTTTTTTTTTTTTTTTTCAATTGTGGAAACATATATACAGCCTAAATCTTCCCATTCCACGCCCTCCCTAGCCTTCCATTAGTGGGATTAATCACCTTTAGAATGTTGTAATGCTCTTTCCCACCATCCATTACTAGAAATTTCCCTTCACCTCAAACAGCAATCCTACACTCATTTCTTAACTCCCCATTGCCCCTTCCCCCATTTCTCTTAACCCAAACTCTACTTTTCATCTCTATGGTTATGTTCTCTGATAATTTCTTTGTGTTTACTGTGGGGCTTAAAATTAACCTCTTAAATCCATGTCAATCTTGTTTTTCTTTGATACGACCTTCACTTCAATAGGACACATAAACTATGTTCCTATACTCCTCCATTCCCCCACCTTTATATAGTTGTCTAAAATTACATATTTTACATTGAGTTCAAACCCACTGATTTGTCATTAGAATCTGTGTATTTTATATCATGTAGGAAGTAAATAGTGGAGTTACAGTTCAAAAATTGTTGACTTCTATTTGTATTCCATTGTGGTTGGAGAATGTGCTTTGAGTATATTCAATTTTTTTTTTTTTTTTTGATTTCTTGAAACTTGTTTTATGTCCCAGTTTATGGTCCCTTCTGGAGAAAGATCCGTGATCACTGGAGAAAAATGAGTGTCCTGGTGATTTGGGATGATGTAAGGTACTATATATGTCTGTTAAAATTCTCTATATCTCTTTCTCCTTTCTTTGTTTCTCTGTTGGTAGAGCTCTCTTTAGAATCTGAAGTAGGGCATGTCTTTTATTGGCAAAGTCTCTCAGCATTTGTTTGTCTGTGAAAAATTTAAGCTCTCCCTCAAATTTGAAGGAGAGTTTTGCTGGATAAAATATTCTTGGTTGGAAATTTTTCTCTCTCGGAATTTTAAATATGTCTTGCCACTGCCTTCTCACCTCCACTGAGTGGTCACAACTTAGTCTTATGTTGTTTCCTTTGTATGTGGTGAATTGCTTTTCTCTTGCTGCTTTCAGAACTTGCTCCTTCTCTTCAGTATCTGACAGTCTGATCAGAATATGTCTCGGAGTGGGTTTATTTGGATTTATTCTATTTGGAGTTTGCTGGGCATTTATGCTTTGTGTATTTTTATTGTGTAGAAGGTTTGGGAAGTTTTCCCCAACAATTTCTTTGAATACTCTTTCTAGACCTTTACCCTTCTCTTCCCCTTCTGGGACACCAATGAGTCTTAAGTTTGGACGTTTTATTTTACCTATCATATCCCTGAGATCCATTTCGATTTTCTCAATTTTTTTCTCCATTCTTTCTTTTGTTCTTTCATTTTCTGTTCTGTGGACTTCTAGGACACTAAGACATTGTTCAACTTCCTCTAATCTTCTATTGTGAATATCCAGTCTTTTTAAATTGGCAAACAGTTTCTTTTATTTCCATGAGATCTTCTATTTTTTTATTTACTCTTGCAATGTCTTCTTTACGCTCTTCTAGGGTCTTCTTTCTATTGCTTATATCTTGGGCCATGGTCTTCTTGATGTCCTTTAAATCCTTTGCCATGTTTTCGATCCTTGATTGTAGTTCTTTGATTAATTGTGCAAGGTACTGTGTCTCTTCTGATATCTTGAGTTGTGTGTTTGGAGTTGGAGTCTCCATATTGTCTGATTTTATCATATGCATTAAGATTTTCTGTTGTTTTGGGCCTCTTGGCATTTGCTTTGCTTGATAGGGTTCTTTCAAATTGTAAAAAAAAAAAAAAAAAACCTATCTAATTTTTCAGAAACACAGTTTGGTGGCGTACACTTTCTCTAACTAATCAGCAGATAGCGTCTGTGAGTCACCTATACCCCTCAAGTCAGTTCTCCACCTTGTCCCCACGGTGTGTCGGGAAATGATTCTTGTGGAGTTCAGTTGGAGAACTGAGTTTGGGTGTGTTGCTGGAGCTGTCCGCCCTGAATGTGGGGTGTGTGTACGGGTGGCCAGGGAGGAAGGACAGCTTTAATATTCAAATCCCCCAGGTTCCCAGAGATTCAAGGCCCCTGCAAGAGTCTAAGCCTTCATTTCATTTCAGTCCCAGACCCTCTCTCTTGCTGTCCCACAAACCACTGGACTTGGCGTAGTGTCCCTGGGTTCTCCGAGCGGGACCCCCTGCCCAGCTGCAATCCTCCAGGACCTCTGCCAAGAAAATGCCATGCTACATCACCAGTTACCGCCGTTCCTCAAGGGAAGCCCCGGGCCGCCGGGCCATGCCAGGGCGCTTTCAGCCAGATGCAAAGATGGCCTAACGGGGCATCTACACACCCCCCTCCTTGCACAGTTCCTCCTTCCCAGCTCCGGGACAACTGGTGGGGCTCTGGGCTGTGGGCACGGCCCCGGGCAGGAGTTTATCCAGCCCTCCGGGTAGCCAGCTGCTAGCTGCAGGGTTTCTTTCTGCTTCCGGCTCTCCCCTCTGTTCCTCCTGCCCCAAGGGTATCTGCAGCGGGCTATCTTCCAGGCCAGACACCGAAAGGCCGGCCCAGCCCCCTCTTGCTGTGTTTTACTGCATGGATCCTACTATCGCAGCTGCAGCTGCTCCTGGGTTTTTCCCTTTTCTTTTGTTTTTAAAAGAGCCCGTCGGTCTCCAAACGCCAAACCCTGGCTTCCCCAGACTGCCATGCGGCTGTGGGTCTTCCAGCTAGCTTACTCACTCATCTCAGAATGCAGATTCCTAGTTTCACCAAGTATACGGACCCTGTGGAACTAGCAGATCTTGTCCAGCTGGTGCATCGCTGTAACCGGTATTCTGGGTCACTTTCTGGTTTTTATCGAGTGTTTCTCATGGAGGTGTTTTTTTGCCCTGTCTCACCTAGCTGCCATCTTAGTTTCTCTTTCACCTTTTATTTTGGTTCAGAACATCTGAGCCTCCATGAGGATGTCCCCACCCAGAGAAGTGGAGAGGATGTGAGAGCTCAGGGGCTGTGGTGGGCACGGGGCTGGCTGTCACCCCCCTGGCCCACCTCTGCCACCACAAATATGTTTTTACACGAGGGAGAACAAATGAATGTCAGCCTTGCAAGTTGTTAAAAATAGGGTGGTATTGGGAGAAATATTCAATCAATGCAAACTAGAGACTACAATTAACAGAAACATTGTACTATGCTTCCTTTAATGTAACAAAGGCAACATACCAAAGCTAAATGCATATAAGAGGGGGACATAAGGGAGGGGTATGGGACTCTTGGCCTTGGTGATGTTGTCTGACTCTTTATTCTACTTTTTAATGCTATCTTTCCATTTGTTGCTTCTTAGCTGTCATGTTCTCTTTTTTTCTCATTCTTTTTTCTTTTTATTTTGTCTCTCTACCTTCTTTGACTCTTCCTCCATCTTTGTGGAAGAAATGGAGATAACCTTATATAGATAGTGGTGAAGGTGTTGAATACATAAATACTTGACTATACAGGGAACCATCGATTGTTTACTTAGGATGGAATGTATGGGGTGTGAACAAAACTGTCTTAAAATAATGGGTTTATGAAGAAAACTTGAGGGCACTATATTGAGTGAAGTAAGTCAGACACATAAAGACAAATATTGCAGGGTCTTACTGATATGAACTAATTATAATATGTAAACTCATAGACATGAAATATAAGTTACCAGGATACAGAAAGAAGCTAAAGAATGGGGAGTGGTTGCTTATTACGAGCAGAATGTTCAACTAGGTTTAATTTAAGTGTTTGGAAATGGACAGAGGCGACAGTAGCATGTTATGAGAATAACTAACAGAGCTGAATGGTGCCTGAATGTGGTGGAAAGGGGAAACTCAGAGCCATGTGTGTCACCAGAAGGAAAGTTGGAGGTTAAAAGATGGGAATGTATAAAACAGTGAAACTGGTGGTGGGCAATGTCTATGATTAACTATACAAACATTAGAAATCTCGTTCATGAACTAGAACAAATGTATGACATTATAACTAGAAGTTAATAATAGAGGGGTATAAGGAGAAAAGTATACCTATTGCAAACTATATACTATAGTTAGTAGTATTTTAATATTCTTTCATCAACAGTAACAAATGTACTATACCAATACTATGAGTCAATAATGGAAGGGGTGGTTAGGGGTATGGGTGGATTTGAGTTTCTTTTTTTTGTTTGTTTGTTTTAATTTCTTCTCTGGAGTAATGAAAATGTTCTAAAAATTAAAAAAAAAAAAGTAATTGTTGTGATGGATGCACAGCTGTATGATGGTACCGTGGGCAATTGATTGGACAATTGTATAGACTGTGAACAATCTCAATTAAAAAAAAAAAAGTGCAGAGGCCAAACAAATTGTGGATTTGAGATGTGAGCCAAGGGGCTAAATAAGGAACATAAGAATGAATTTTAGGCAAGAGGAGGGACTCAGAAATAGACCCCCTCTCACCCCACTCTCTCATCTCTCCAACTTGACCTCAGCACACCAACTATATACAGTGCCCTTTTCTTCCACACAGATGCCTTCATATATGAGACCTGGGCTCTCTTCACTCTCTATTCTGATTCCTACTGTTGGAGAGTCTTGCCTCCTAGATGGGGGAATGAGAACATTCACCCTCCTCAATATCATTCTCCTGCTGGCCCTCCAGTTCCTGGCCTCGTCCCTGCTCAGGAGGAATGTGAAGGCTGGGAACCAGGCTCCCGCCAGCCCTTTGATGGGGAAGGGAGCTCTGATCACAGAGCTTCAGGCGAGAGAAGCAGGACCAGGCTGCCGTTCACTGGTAGATACTTTAATATCTTGGAAAGACTTTTAGGCACGGAGACAACACCACTATCTGCACTGTTTAATGCTCAATCAATACTTTTGAAAACCAAAAGTATTTATTTTGAGAAATAAATATTGAAACAAATTTGATTATTTAAATTCTCTTAAACAATTTACATTGGATAATAAATTTCCTATGCCTAATTAGAAGTTTGAACTCTTCTAACACCTTAAAAAACAGATAAACATACTCAAGAACAATAACAAATGTGTTTATCCCATTATATCAAAACTGTTACAAAAGTGGATTTAACTTTGTTTCTAATTTGTATGGATTTTACTCCTTCCTAGGGTTTTTGTAATCTTACCAGACCCGAGATGAGGCTGGACGAGGTTGCAGTTTCTGGTGTCACACAGCTGACTCTTGGACTTGATTGTGTCTCTAAGATGATTCAAACTCCAGGGGCTGATTATTATTTTAAATAATGAAGATATTTTCCTTTACCATATTATGGCACTCTAAAACCACTGCCTTTTATAGAAATTTTAACATTGAAAACTTCCCTTTCCCATACATAAGGTGTTCTTTAAGCTTTGCTTGGTAGTCAGTTCATAATCAATTGTCCTGTCATCATGCAGTGTTGACATAGTTCATTGGCCTTATTAAACATATGTTTTTCCTGCTAAAATTTTATTAAAATTAGTACGGATTTATTATAATAAATATAATGAATATCTTCAAAAGTGTGGAGGGTTTTGTCCAGATCCTCTATAGGACATTGGACTAACTTATCTTTTAGTGTCTCGTGGGAGACCCTGTGTTTTGTTGGTTATTGAATATCACCAAATTGATCAGTTGCTGGGTTCTGCTACTTTCTGATTATTAATCGAGAACTCTAAGGCTGGTCAGTATTTCCTTAGTATATTTTTGACTTTTTCCTTGCATATGATTCACTTAAGCTTTTAGTTCACTCTATCCTGTTTATACAGATAGAAGAAACTATATATCTATATTTAACACATTCTAAAATTAGAAGACTATTCATATGTATCAATGACCATCCACTTATTAAAATTAAAGAAAAGTAACAGCTTACTGCACACACCTTTCCTTTGAATCCACAACCACCTCTTTGTAAACTTCACAGTAACTTCCCTCTTTTGAGTAGCATTATGAACATGTGGAATGCTATAGATTCAAATTGACCAATTAACCTAATATTTTTCTTTTTGCTGTTTTTTTATTGATGTCTGATGCTCAAATTGTGGATTATTGGTAAGCAAAGGTAGGTTCCTCTTCATGTAGACCATTCAGGACAGAATTCACTATAGAATTGGACAGCACAAATAAGCCATAATGCAAATAAATCAAATAAGCAGAGACCAAATATATTGAGGTTAATGCTCACACTTTATTTTTGGATGGAGAAATAAGAAAAAGTACAAAGAACTCATAATAAAATTGGTCTTTTCTAGATCTTCGAGTTGAATGCTGCCCTGCTTTGCATCTCAATTCACAAAGCTCAACAGCAAAAGCGTTGACGTTTGCCACCGAGAAAACAGGACCCAGAATGACGCTCACTGAGAGCACAGCATCCAGTTCTGCAATAACAGGTGACTGTCCTCCGTGGGCCTAGAGAAAGAAGTGGAGTATCAGGCCCGTGGTAAAGGTGGGAAGGAAGAAGGGCAGAGCCAGTAGTGGAGATACTCTAAGAAGTGATGTGTCTATTTATAATCTCAAACTCAGAGTTACTAACCTCTCATTCCCAACACACCAGATTTTAAGCCAAGCCTGCATATAATAATGAGCAACTCTAATAGGCCTGGTTTAGCTTCTGAAACGAAAGCTGTTGAGTGTCACACTCATATCTCCTGGAACCAAATTCTGTAGTATTCCAAGAACCCTAGAGGAGCCTCCAAACTGAAGGCCCTCATTTACTAATGCTTTCATGACTTGCGGTGGCACATCTAGGACTGGGATCCCCTACAGCACGTTGGGCTGGTCTCTCACCTGAGGCCTCTCGAGTTGAGATTCCGTCTTCTGCAAAGGAAATGTCCACATCCTGGTCCTGTGCCTCAGGGTCCTCCTCGGCTGGAACCTCATCAGCACTTTCTCTGAGTGGCTCCCCTTGGGCCGGGAGGGTCAGCAGGAGAATGGCAACAAGGAGGGCGAGGGTCCTCATGGCTGAGTCACCTGGAGGTCAGCGTCCTGGATGGGAGAGCAGGAGGCTGAGTGTGCTGGAGAGGGAAGAGAGTCAGCCTTGTATTTATAGAAGGATCTGCAGAAAGACAGTGTTGTCCTAAACTGTGTCAATAGACGAGGGAGGATGGCCAACCCAAGGACCTCCTGTCACCCCAGGGGCACTTTGATGTTCCTCTGATCTACCTACTGCCCTCTACTTACAGCATGCATCTGTTTGCTTGGTGTCTGCGTTTGTTTTTTAATGTGTTGATGCTGTTTAGGAACTTGATAAGCCTCCCTGTTACTCATCTGCCTGAATATTTACCAGTAAAATTGTGTGTCTGTGTATGTGTAGGTATAAAAGATATCAAGAGATGGTTGTAAAACCTTCTAGAAAAAGAGGAAAATGGCTACAAAGGAGCAGTGATCAAACTGGCACAAGACTTCTCACTTGAAACATTTGATACTACATGTCATTTTTTACATTTCTGAGAAAAATAACTTGAATGTAGAATTCTATGCTAACAAAATATATGGTACACATTTGTGGGGACAAATAGTCTGTTGTTGGATGTTCACAGACTCAGCAAATTTACTGTACATGAATCTGTTTTGAAAAAGAAATTGCTCAAGAATATACTCCGGTAAAATAAAAAAGAATCCAAGTGCATTAGTCAGGGTTCTCTAGGAAACAGAACCAACAGGAGACATCTGTAAATATGAGATTTTATAAAAGTGTCTCACACAGCTGTGGGGATGCGCAAGTCCAAATTCCATAGAGCAGGATGTATGAGTCCAAATTCCACAGGGCAGGCCGTGAGCTGGCAACTCCAGTGAAGGACCCGGACCAGCTCCCCAGGAGAGGCTGGCTGGCCGTAGAAGTGCAAGCTCTCTCTTCTTCCTTAAAAGTCTTCAACTGATTGGATTAAATCCAATTGATTGGCTTCTCTCATTGTGGAAGACACTCCCTTAATTGATCATAGATGTAATCAGTCACAGATGTAATTAATTGACTGATGATTTAATAAACCAGCCTTCTGGTTTGTTAACCAGCCATGAAATGTCTTTGCAGTAATGGTTAGGCCAGTCCTTCTTGACAAGACAACTGGGAACCATCACCTGGCCAAGTTGACCCCAACCATCACATGGAGTAAGAAGAAGACACAGGAATAAAGAAACAGAGTTGAATTCAGACTCATTAAAATTGTTTATATTTTGTTTAGATTATTTTTCCATTAATGGTTGATAATAAAGTTGGACATTTTAAGGCTGTTTTTAAGAAAAAAATTATTAAACAGAGTGAATCAAAACAATACATAAATTGGCATTTGGGATTAGAATTCCCCAAAAGTTCAACAAAACTGGGAATTTATCAAGAAAGAAGAGAAAGTGGGGATTATGGATAATGAACTCAATATTAATATGAAAGTACTCATTTAAAAATATATTTTACAGGTGTAATATTTACCAATGGAAGTAAATATAAATAGGATGTATAATAGACAAGAAGATGGAGTAGATGGAAGAAAAGATAAGAAGGAAGGAAAAAGGAAATAAATTCATTCTTCTTAATTAAAGAAAAAATCAGGAATCATAATAGAAAATGTAAACAATTGCTCTGCTACCTGCTTGTTTAATTTTCTTCCCTTGCAGTAGATTGAAAGTTCCATGAGGGCAGGGACCTCGTCTGCTCAGAGCCTTGTGCCTTGACAGTGTGAGTTTGGGAAGTAATTGCTCCACCCCTCAGTTTTTTCTTCTTACCTTCATCTTCATTTGGTTGTTATAATGATAAAATAATAATTAAAAAAAAACCTTTTAAAGTGTTTAGAGAAATGCCTGAAAACTCTAAAATGCTAAATTTTTTGTCATTATCATCATCATCATCTGCTGCTGCTGCTGCTGACTCTTAAGCACTTAAAATAGTCATTGGCACAAAGTAAGAGCTAAAATCATGTTTTAATACCTTCTTGAATTGATGAGTGAACAGGAACGACTGAGGTCCAGAGTCAGTTATTTCAGCTTTTGCTGTCCCGTCCTTGTTCTACCCTCGTGGTCATTAACACCAGGTTTCCCACTGTCTTATGTCCACCTGCCTTACTCTTTCTTTTTTCACATTCCTGAGCTTTGCATAAACAGCTACACTATTGCTTCCCAGTCTGCATCTCTTAGGTGTTTTCTGTCTGAGTCTTCATGAGATGAGTTGGGGAGAGCAGGGACTGTGCATTTGGGAAGGTTTCTGTCCAGCTAGAACCTTTCCCCGTGGTTTCTGTCACATATTTTTTTATCACCCAGATTTCACATTTATAGGTAAAAATTTATCTCAGTCTTTCTTCTTCCTTCCCTGGTCCCCAAATTATTGGGGTAAGTATAAAACCTGGAAAGAAAAATAGATGGCTTAAAAACCAACTTCCAGGCCCATTTTTACCAGTAGAATTAAACATTCCCCACCAACCAGAAGAAGCCTGTCAACGCTTTTGTTTGTTTGGAAGATTATAATTGTCAGAAAGTAGCATTTATTCTCTCATTATTTATTATAGGGAGCCACTATAGGAACAGAGGGTTAAAGTGTTATTTAAAATTGAAGTGGAAGAAGTGACACCATTTACAGCATCAACAATAAGATAAAATATTTAGGAATATTTAATAATGAATGTGTCATTGATAGAAGAAAAACTCCTAAAACTTTTACAAAGACAAAAAAATAAGATTTTAACAAATACAGTGGTATATCATGTTCATGTATTCAGAAATTAAGCATCATTTAAAAAGTCAAATTTCCCTAAATTAATATATGTATTGAACATACACCCAGCAAAGAGGAGTAACAGGACTTGTATTAATTAGAAAAACTGGTTGACTCAGAGTAAACCAAAATCTTTAGAGTGGCCCACCAGGCCCCGCACTCTTACCCCTTTTCCGTTCTGCCTTCTTAGGCGACACTCTCCTCCTCCTGAGCTGCCCCCGCCCAACCCTCACCCTGGAACCTTGGCACCCTCTGCCAGGAATGCTCTTCCCCAGGTATCTGCATGGCCTCTTCCTGCCCATCGTCAAGTCTCTGCCCTGCCCTCCCTCACTCCCATGTCCCTTACCATCACTTGTAAAATACTTAATAATTTATTCATCAACTTTTTATTCCTCTCTCTCTCCCAGACATGGAGCTCTCATGGAATGTAAGGGCTTTGCTAGCAGGGATTTTTTGTTTAATTTATCTGATATATCCCCAGTGCTTGCAATAGTGCCTGATAAATAGAAAACAACTTCAATGAATATTTATTGAATAAATATATTATTTCTTTTTTCTTAATTTATCCATAGGGTTAGCTGGTTGTTTGGCTTATGGTTAATATATGGCTTGTGTGTTTGTTTCTCTGTAAGAAAAAAAATCAAATAAATATTATTTTAAAAAACTTCAGATCCAAATCTCTGGGGCTCAAAGTCAATAAAGCTTGCTACCTGTGGTAAGGCAAAAAAAAAAAAAAAAAAAAAAAATGGATCCTCAACAGATAACCATGTCACACCCTTGGAACTTGGGAAGGTTACACCTTATTTGGAAAAGGGTCTGTGATTAAGTTAAGGTCTCAAGACGAAGAGATAATCCTGGATCAGGCCTTCAATGACATCACCTGTTTCCTTATGAGAGAGGCAGAGAAGAGAAGGTGATGTGACAACAGAGATGGGAGTGTAGTGGCCACAGGTAAGGAAGCTCTGAGGTTACCAGAAGATGGAAGAAGGAAGGTAAGGGCCTGCCAAAATATTGATTTTGGAGTTCTAGCTTTCAGACTCAGAGAATAAACGTGAGTAGTTTTAAGCCACAAGGTTTCTAGTCCTTCGTGGCAGCAGCCCATGGAACACTAAGACCACACCCAACCAGCCCTAACAGTTGCTCTCAGGTTTTTCTCACTGGGTCCCATCCTCCATTTTGGAATCAGGGCTCATCTTTGGGTATTTGGAGGCCAGACTGGAAAACCAGCTTGGCAACAAATTTCCTGTTACTCTCCGTCAGGGAGCCCAGACACTGCCCGCATTTCAGAACTCCAGGTTTTCCTGAATTCTCCAAGGCTCTCAGATTCTGGTAGGGATAGAATCCTCATCCTGGCACCTCCAGCTGGATCCACTGAGGTTATGAGAAGAAACCAAGTTCTCCTGCGTAAGGGTGGAGGCAGTGGCAGGGCATCCCTTCTGACGTCCTCTCTGTAAATACTAATGCTGTGTATTAGCATTATTTCTGCAGTGTTGTGAAGCTGGAAATTAGCCCCAGGGAGAAAGTGAAATAGGTGCATATGATATGATTCCTAGGGATTATCACTACCCTAACTGTCCCTTCTCCCCCACGCTCCCCAGACATACCCCCAGGCTTGTACTGATTCATTTTCCCCTTCAAGAGCACCAATGAGGCTTGCTTGTTCAAGACTCCAATTGTGTGAGTGTGCTGACAGTGGGTGGAGAAGGATCCTAAGTCCTTTGCATTCCTGTGCTGTTCTAGCAGAGTTCTGGGTGGCCTCCGTTTTTCCCAGGCTTTTCCTGGGAGCCTTTGCGACACACCTTTAAAGTGTGGGGGAGAGGCTTTTACTTCTCTCATCTCCGCTTCCTGTGAGGCCGGGCTGCGTGGGCAGAGGGTCTCTTCCCATTCATTCATGATACCGTATAGGGCATTTCTGGCTTCTCCAGTGAGTGCTTCTTGGAGAAGGTTAAACTTTCCTAGAACATAGATTTATTCCAAAGTAAAAAATATAAAATAAAAAGCATTATCATTAAAAAACATTAGCAATGGTGGCTGTTAGTGGAAGGCCACGTTGTAGAAACGAATGAGAAGTAAGATAATGGAGACTTTCTTTTGGTCTCAAATAAAGACAGGCCCTCATCTGTTGCAGACATGAGGGTGATTCTGGTTTTGAGTTGGGGGGCCTATCCTGGAAATGGGGCCTCTTATGTATTTAAAAAAAAAAATTGATAGAAACAATGTGAATAATATTACGTTGGCTTGCGTGACAAATTGGTCAGCAATTCATTATCCCCAGCCACTAGTATTTCCAGACTTGGAAATTTTGTTTTAACACTGACAGATCTTAGAATTTTAAATGGACCTTTAATCATTCTTGTTATTGTTTCAAAATTTTGAGGTATTTTTCTGTTTTTCCCTCTTTCTCTTTGATTTCTAGTTCATCGTCAGTTTTTGTTGTGCTAGCTATATTAATAGCAAGAAAATAAAAAAGCAAAAAACAGGGAACAAACCAAGTATCCAAGCATCCAATAATAGAAAATGTAGTGAGTAAATTATCATTGGTAATAAAACAGTACACATAGTGTGACACCAGTTTTACTTAAATATGGTAAGTACATACAGAACAGGATCTAAAGGAATATACATGAAACAGTGAAACAGTGGTTCTACTAGGAGGACTGAATTGCATGTGGTAAATAGGTTCCTCTTTTAATCTATATTTGATTTTTTTCTATATTAAGCATGGATTACTATTGTAATAAGAAAAATATAGAGGCAATAAAGCAGAAAAAATGAAAACAAGAAGGATCTGGAACATATTAAGATATGTTAACATTTTTGGTCAATAATGTCTACTCTGGCAATATTTTCACAAATTTTTCAATTTTGGAAATTGGTTAAAGAAATTAAAGTTTCAAACAACCAATTCATATGACTTTTTAATAAACTGCACATATAACTTATCAATTTATATATTTCATATTTCTTGTGTTGCTAGATATTAGGATTATCTTCTAATAAGCAGAGCAGAAATAATTGACTAAAAATGAAGTAAATGTGGAAGCAAAAATGTAGAGGAAGAGGATGTATGATGGGATTTGGAGTCAAATGTATGTGCCCAGGCTTAACTCAGCCACCTGCAAGCTATGTGGTCCAAGACAAATTGTTTAGCCCCTTTAAGTCCCTGTAAAGTGGAGACAATATAATGCCTAAGTTGACAAGAATTGCATGAGATAATTCCTCTAATGTCTTGGGCATACTGATTGGCACAGAATAATTTTAAACAAAAGCTAATTTTGTTAGAAAAATATCAGAAAAATATGCTTTCTAGGAATATTCAATATGACCTAAAGGTTATTTTAACCAAATTGGCATTTCCAGGACTTTGTCTTAGGACATGTTACCATCTTTTTTACTTTTTCATTATATTTTACAATGAGAGAGCTTAATTCAATGTGTTGGAGGGAGTTTAAAATGATCCATGTTCATTTTTTTAATTAAAAATTTAGGAGATGAGGACACACCATGGTTCTTCTGGTTATTTAATATTTTTCTTCAAGTTGACTCACATTTTTTACTTTAATAATTTTTGAAAGTAAACTTTACAGCACTACCATACATGGAAAACCAGTATCTCTTGATAAGTAGAATAGAACACAAAATAAATACAATGAAAACAAAGCAGTATTATTCAATTAAAAAAAACATAGGAGAGTATGAAAGAGAGTATAAATGGCCTGAATTCCCCATACCTAGAAAGGATAGCAATGTTTAACATCTTTTCAGACATTGAATGTATGTGTACATGCATTGGTTCTATAATAAAGCAGTTTTGAAGTGGGATCATACCATACATGCTGTTCAATAACCTGTTTTATACACTCAACACTCTGTCAAGAACAACTCTCCATGTCAAGATATAAATAAATGTGCATGCATGACAAACATCATTATTTTTTTGACAACATGGAATTCCATTCTAAGAATATACCTTGATTTATTTAACAAATCTGTTGATATACATCTACACTGTTTCCAAATTTTCACTATTAGGAACAATAACATGGTGAATATCTTCATACATAATTTTTGAAAATTTGTTCCATTAACTTCTCAGAATAAATTCTTAGAATTGGAATTCCTCAAACATTATGTGTATTTTAAACATACATATATATATAGTCACTAAATATTCACTGGAATATCTAATAGGAATCTCACTCTTAATGGCCAAAACTAGACTCTTGACTTTACTTCTCTCCAGCTTTCTCCTCCCACAAGTGCTCCCATCTCATAAAATAGTGCCACCATTTGCCCAGTTGCTCAGGACAAAAAAAAACTGTCTTCTGATACCCTCATATCCCACATGTTACCTTCAGCAAATGCTGGTGTCTCTACCTTCAAAATAAGTTCTGAATCTGACCATTTTTTATGAACTAACTACTGCACACCATATTCAAAAATTAACCTGAGGTGGATTATAGTCCTACACATAAAAGATTTTAACTAGCAAAATTGCCCTGGTTTTATTCAACATATACTGAGATAATTTTATATAAATTGTCTAGATGAAAACAGAGGAGAAAAATCTTCCCAACCTGGTAAAGGCAAACATTTCTTAGAAAGAATACAGAAAACAATAGTATTACAAGAAAAAATGTTGAACTGAACTTTATCAAAATAAAAAACTTCTGCTCATCAAAAGAATAGGCAAGCATGGTCTGAGAGAAAATATTCACAACACAGGTAGCCAACAAAGAACTTGTACCTAGAATATGTATTATATAATGAATTCCTAATCAATACCAAAAAAAAAAGACTTAGACTTAACAATTTAGAAAAAAAGGCAAAAGATTTGGACAGACATTCACAGAAGAGGGTAATATTAATAGTCAATAAGCACACAGAAAGTTGCTTTACACTGTTAGTTATTAGAGAACAGCAAATATTAAATCCAAAGTGAGATGCCACTACAAGAGCAAATCTTAAGAAAAAGAATAAGAATATCAAGGGTTGGGAGGGTATGGAGAACAACTAGGTCTCTCAATCTCTGCAACTGGGGAGCATACAGACACACCACCACTGTGCAAGACCATTGGACAATGTGATGGTGCATCTCGTGTCATCGTGGCTGGGTTTTGGTGTTCAAATGTTTGGTCAAGCAAGCACTGGTATATGATGGCTGGATTTAAATCACTGGTCAACTGACTACATCTATGTCTGACTATATCTACCATCAACAAAGGAGATTACCTTCCTCAATGAGAGAAGAGTCCTCACCCAGTCAGTTGAAGGCCTTAAAGGGAGAACTGACGATTTCATCAGTCAGAGAGGAGAATTTCTATCTCTAGTTCAGATGGCCAGCTACTCCTGGGAAATTCATCATCGCTTTTGTGGGAGTTCCAAAATTGTGACTTCTCTGGTGACTTCAACATCACCTTCATCATGTTTCCAACTTTCAGCCTGCCCTACAGAATTCAGACTTGTCAATCTCCACAGTCATGTGAGGCTATTCCTATAATAAATCTCTTATATATGTATGTATATCCTCTTGGTTCTGTCTCTGGAGAACCCTGAATAATACATACAGTTTCTTGTAAATCCAAACAGGTAACTACCATATGAGCCAGTAATTCCATTCCTGGGTATTTCTCCAAAATAATGAAAACATAGATCCACAGAAAGACACATACAAGAACATTCCTGCAGCTCCACCAGCAGGTAGAGACAATCTCACAAAGGCCATGTAGTGTGGCATAACCAGTACAGGCTCTGAGTCTCAGGGCCTTGGTCTAAATCCCAAGACTGTCTCTAACTAGCCACATGATTGCAGGAAAAACACTCAATCATCCTGTGCTTCATTTTCTTCATGTGTAAAATAAATAGAGCCTACTTCAACCCATTGTTGTGAGATTAAATGAGTAAAGCTCAGGAAAAAGTGCTGGAAAGATGAGGTGCTTAAAAATTACTAGTTATATCATGATGGTGGTGGTGATGGTGGAGATACCAATTTGGGGTGATGTAATATGTGTGGGAGAAGAGGCTGGGTAATAGAAAACCATTACCCATCACAGTGTCCACTGACTGTTTTCAACGTCCACTGCTACTGTCATCCTCTCCACTCATACCCACATCTCCTATCATCTCAAAGACATTTTACAAAGCAGGTCCTACTGCTTTTGCTCAGAAAAACATCAAGCTCCTACAGTACATCTTTACTGCACTCCTCCTTCCTAGTGGCTACACCCAGAATAAGTGAGGATGATACAGCCCATAGGCCAAAACTGAGCTGTAGGTGCACATCATTAGGGGCATGAGGAGTTCAAGCAATAATGTAGACAATACAGCATTGATATCTCTCTATTAACGTTGGAAAAATACAAACTTACCATGCCATATAAAAATTAAATTTAAAAAAAAGACCCAAATAGCTTATGGCTAAAAATTGATTTTTGAGAAAGAAAGAAGATAAGTCACAAAGTACATTTGGTAGTTTGAATCTATATATACTCCAGGAAACACCATGTTCTAAAAGATCATGATCACCAATTCCCATGGGTGTGGGCCCATTGTAAGTAGATCTTTTGGTGAGTAGCATTTTAACTTAATACGACCCACATCATTTAGGGTAGGTCTTAATCCTCTTCCTGGAATCCTTTATAAGGATGAAACCCAAAGAAAAAGACAGAGAAGTTAAGAGAGAAAAGTCAAGAGGCTGAGAAAGAAGGACACACAGAAAACAGAGAGAAACCACAGAAACAGGGAGGAAGCCTTGAAGCCAGAAGCTAGAAGCCACCAAACCCAGGAAAGAAGGGAGAGAACAGCAGACTTCACAATATTCCATGAAGATAGTCAGTGGCCAGTCTTCAGGGAGAAAGCGTAGCCTGTTGAAGCCTTGATTTGGAATTTACACAGCCTCAGAACCGTAGGCTTGTAAGTTAATAAATCCACATTGCAAAAGACAGCTCAGTTCTGGTTTATTGATTTTGGCAACTTTAGCAAACTAAAACACTACACAAAGTAAAGCTGCCCTTTTTCCAGATCTAAAAGTTGAATCTTGCACTACTACTTTGGGTCTTAATTAACAAAGCTCAGTGACAGCAAAGCCTGTAGGGAATGCTTATTCAAAGTACAGGTGCCAGAGTGACGCTCAGGGTCATCACCCCACCAGGGTCTGCAAAGACAGGTGATCTCTCCTGAAGGTCTGAGGAAAGAAGGGAGTGGAGGGCACAGCACTGGGCTTGAGGATGGGGAGAACAGGAGGCATCATGGGAATGGAGCAGCCCAGACAAGAAAAGTACCTGCTCACAGGATGCATCTGTCATGGGCCCCATTAGAACGGAAAAAAGAAAGCTTAACCAGCCACATGCTGATCACTTGGTATCTGAGTCTTTATCTCATTTTTGTCTGTCATTTGTTTCATATAACACCTCGTACACACTCACTCAGAGACCTACATACATGCACACACACATACACACTACAGCCCAGGGTCTCCACTTTACCAACACCCTCCCTCCCTATACATATATAAACACACACATATAGGAGCATCCAAACACCCATATGACACACACACATGGACACAGGCACACTCGAGGTGCAGACCCCCTGGACCAACAAGCGCCTCTATCAGACCTGTTTTCATCTCTGAGCTGATAGACAGGCCACCAGTTCCTTTAGTGCCCAAAGGCTCTTGAAGAGCCTCTAATCCAATGCCCTCAGTTTACAGATGAGAAAACAGAGGCTATGAGAGGTCAGGTCATTTGCTAATGATTCCATGGCTTGTCTGTGGCACAACTGGGCCTGGAATCCCCTACCACACTCTGGTCTGGTCTCTTGCCTGAAGTCTCCCGAGCTGAGCTTTCCTTCCTGCAAAGAGATGGCCACACTCTGATCCTCTGTCCCAGGCCCCTCCTGAGCTGGAATCATCATTCCTTTCTGAGAGACCCAGCCTGGCCTGCAGGGCAAATGGGAAAATGGCAGCAATGAGGGTGAGGGTCCTTATGGCAGTGGTCACTTGGAAGTCAATGTCCTGGATGGGAGAGCAGGAGCCCGAGAAGATACCACCTCTGTGTTTATCTAGGTCTGAGCCGAGCAGGATTGGAGAGTAATAAAGTATGTAAGAAGGGTCTGCCCTAAAATATGTTTGATGTGTGTGTGTTGCTGAGGATAAAGGAAGGTTTGTAGGGTTTGATGGTTCAAATGTTCAAGGATTCTCTGATCTAGCCGCTCCACTTGAACACCTGCTATCCCTGTTATCAAAGACCCATAAACTCTCTGTTCCCATCTGTCTAACGATTAACATCAATGACAAGGGACACATCTATGCATCATTTGTTTCCTGGAATAGCCTGGAATACAAACCTTCTTCTCCAAAATCACATTCTGTTGCTGTCTCATTTTCCTTTAAAACCATTTCCTTTCAGCATACTTTTCAGCACAGTCACACTCATTTTCTTCTTAAATTCTTAAATCATAGGCCATGGGAATTCATGCTGTCTGTAAATAGGTTTCCAGATTGTGGATGGGTGTCCAGTTTCTGTACTGACCCTGAGAATAAGAGAGGCAAGATTACTCTCAAAGTGGAGGACAAAATTTTAATTTCTTCAGGCTTTATTTTAAATGACAGCAGATTTGATGTCAAGAGAACAGTAAGCACTGGATGCCTTGCTACAGTTGGAAAAAAGCAAAAAGGAAAGTATTTTATTCTTAATTGTTATTTATAAACACATTAAAACAACTAAAAGCACTTTCCATAATGTCATTAGAGATTCGTACAAATATTTCTCCCAGAAAGAAGCCAAGGAAAAGAACGTCCAGTGGCAGCTCTGTGATCAAGGCTGGAAGGTGAGCTGAGATTGTGACCTGTTTCCAAACAAACAAATGGGTTGACAGGCTTCTTCTGGTTGGTGGGGAATGTTCAATTCTACCTGTAAAACTAGGCCTGGAAGTTTGTTTTTATGCCATCTATTTTTCTTCCCAGGTTTTATACTTACCCCAATGATTTGGAGACCAGGGAAGGATGAAGAAAGGCTGAGATAAATTTTCACCCATAAATGTGAAATCTGGGTGATCAAAACACACATGATCGAAACCATGAGGGAATGTTATAATTGGAAAGAAACCTTCCCAAATGCACAGCTCCCCCCCCAACTCATGAAGACTCAGAAAACACCCTAGAGATGCAGACTGGGAAGCAATAGTGTGGCTGTTTATGCAACGCTCAGGAATATGAAAAAAGAAAGAGTAAGGCAGGGTGGACACAAGACAGTGGGAAACCTGGTGTTAATGGCCACGAGGGTAGAACAAGGGCTGGACAGCACAAGCTGAAATATTTGACTCTGGACCTCAGTTGTTTCTGTTCACTTATCAGTTAAAGAAGGTATTAAAACATGATTTTGGCCCTTACTTTGTGCCAACGACTATTTTAAGTGCTTAAGATTCAGCAGATGATGACGACAATGATGATAATGACAAAAAATCCATCACAATATTAGCATTTTAGAGTTTTCAGGCATTTGTCTAAACGCTTTACCAGGTTTTTAAAAATTAGTTTATCATTACAACAATGAAATGAAGATGAAGGTAAGAAGAAAAAACTGAGGGGTGGAGCAATTACTTTCCAAACTCACACTGTCAAGGCACAATGCTCTGAGCAGACGAGGTCCCTGCCCTCATGGAACTTTCAATCTACTGCAAGGAAAGAGAATTAAACAAGCAGGTAGCAGAGCAATTGTTTACATTTTCTATTATGATTCCTGACTTTTTCTTTCTTAATTAAGAAGAATGAATTTATTTCCTTTTTCCTCCCTTTTTATCTTTTCTTCCATCTACTCTGTCTTCTTATCTATTATATATCTTATTTATATTTACTTCCACTGGTAAATATTAGACCTGTAAAAATATATTTAAATGAGTATTTGCATATTAATATTGAGTTCATTATCCATAATCCACACTTTCTCTTCTTTCTTGATAAATTCCCAGTTTTGTTGAACTTTTGGAGAATTCTAATCCCAGATGCCAATTTATATATTGTTTTGATTCACTCTGTCTAATAATTTTTTCTTAAAAACAGCCTTAAAAATGTCCAACCTTATTATCAAGTGTTAATGTAAAAATAATTAAACAAAATATAAACCATTTTAATGAGTCTGTATTCAACTCTGTTTCTTTATTCCTATGTCTTGTTCTTACTTCATGTGATGGTTGGGTTCATGGGTCAACTTGGCCAGGTGATGGTTCCCAGTTGTCTTGTCAAGAAGGACTGGCCTAACCATTACTGCAAAGACATTTCATGGCTGGTTAACAAACCAGAAGGCTGGTTTATTAAATCATCAGTCAATTAATTACATCTGTGACTGATTACATCTATGATCAATTAAGGGAGTATCTTCCACAATGAGAGAATCCAATCAATTGGATTTAATCCAATCAGTTGAAGACTTTTAAGGAAGAAGAGAGAACTTGCACATCTTCTGCAGCCAGCCAGCCTCTCCTGGGGAGTTGGTCTGGGACCTTCATTGGAGTTGCCAGCTCACGGCCTGCCCTGTGGAATTTGGACTCATACATCCTGCTCTATGGAATTTGGACTTGTGCATCCCCACAGTTGTGTGAGACACTTTTAAAAAATCTCATATTTACAGATGTGTCCTGTTTGTTCTATTTCCTAGAGAACCCTAATAATATTCTTGGATTCTTTTTTTATTTTACTGGAGTATATTCTTGAGCAATTTCTTTTTCAAAACAGATTCATGTACAGTAAATTTGCTGAGTCTGTGAACATCCAAACAGACCATTTGCCCCCACAAATGTGAACCATATATTTTGTTAGCATAGAATTCTACATTCAAGATATTTTTACTCAGAAATGTAAAAAATGGCATGTAGTATCAAATGCTGCAAGTGGAAAGAGTTATGCCAGTTTGATCACTGCTCCTTTGTAGCCATTTTCCTCTTTTTCTAGAAGGTTTTACAATCATCTCTTGATATCTTTTATACCTACACATACACAGACTCAGAATTTTACTGGTAAATATTCAGGCAGATGAGAAACAGGGAGGCTTAGCAAGTTCCTAAGAAGCATCATATTGAAAAACAAACAAGGACACCAAGCAGTTGCTTGTTGAAAGTAGAGGGAAGTAGGTAGATCAGAGGAACATCAAAGTGCCCTGGGGTGGCAGGAGGTCCTTGGGTTGGCCATCCTCCCTCGCCTATTGACACAGTTTAGGTCAGCACTGTCTTTCTGCAGATCCTTCTATAAATACAAGGCTGACTCTCTTCCCTCTCTAGCACACTCAGGCTCCTGCTCTCCCATCCAGGACGCTGACCTCCAGCTGACTCAGCCATGAGGACCCTCGCCCTCCTTGTTGCCATTCTCCTGCTGACCCTCCCGGCCCAAGGGGAACCACTCAGAGAAAGTGCTGATGAGGTTCCAGCCCAGGAGGACCCTGAGGCACAGGACCAGGATGTGGCCATCTCCTTTACAGAAGACGGAATCTCAACTCGAGAGGTTTCAGGTAAGAGACCAGACCAACATGCTGTGGGGGATTCCAGTCCCAGATGTGCCGTAACAAGTCATGAAAGCATTAGTAAATGAGGGCCTTCAGTTTGGAGGCTACTCTAGGGTTCTGGGAACACTAGAGAATTTGGTTCCGGGAGATGTGAGTGTGAAACTCAGCAGCTTTAGTTTCAGAAACTAAACCAGGCCTATAAGCATTGCTCATTAGTACATGGAGGCTTGGCTTAAAATGCAGTGTGTGTGGATGAGGTGGAATGAGAGGTTAGTAACTCTGAGTATGAGAGGTATACTAAAGGGGTGGTATTTACAAGTAAATTATGTACGACAATGCAGAACTATGATCCAACACAAACATACATAGCTAGTAGGATTTCTTTTGGTTTGTGACAAAAATGTGAATTCTTTCATCCTATTATGATTGGTATTATATTGGTTAAGTATAAGTAGACACATCACTTCTTGGAGTATCTCTGCTAGTCTGGCTCTGCTCTTCTTGCTTCCCACCTTTCCCACGTGCCTGACACTCCCCTTCTTTCCCCAGGCCGTTCACGGGCAGCCATCTGCTATTGCAAAACTGGACCCTGTGATTTCCCTGAGCATCGTTCTGGGTCCTGTAGGATCGCCGGCAGACGTCACAAGCTTTGCTGTCGCTGAGCTCTGTGAATTGAGATGCAAAGCAGGGCAGCATTCATCTTGAAGAGCTGGAAAAGACCAATTTTATTCTGAGTTCTTTGTGCTGTTTCTTATTTCTCCATTCAAAATAAAATGTGAGCATTAACCTCAATATGTTTGGCCTTTGCTTACTTGTTTGATTGATTTGCATATGGCATATTTGTGCTGTCCAATTCTATTGCAAATTCTGTCCTGAATGGTCACATGAAGAGGAACCTGCCTTTGCTTACCAATAATCCACAATTTGAGCATCAGATGTCAATAAAAAAACAGCAAAAAGAAAAATAATAGGCTAATTGGTCAATTTGAATCTATAGCATTCCACGTGTTCATAATGCTACTCAAAAGAGGGAAGTTACTATGAAGTTTACAAAGAGGTGGTTGTGGATTCAAAGGAAAGATGCATGCAATAAGCTGTTACTTTTCTTTACTTTTAATAAGTGGAAGGTCACTGATACATATGAACAGTCTTCTAATTTTAAAATGTGTTAAATATAGATATATAGTTTTTTTCTATCTGTATAAACAGGATAGAGTGAACTAAAAGCTTAAGTGAATCACATGCAAGGAAAAAGTGAAAAGGTACTAAGGAAAGATTGACCAGCTTTAGTGGTCTCAATTAATAATCAAAAGTAGCAGTGCCCAGAAGCTGATCAATTTTGTGAAACACAATAACCAACAATTAGAGGGTCTCCCACTAGATACTGAAAGACAAATTAGTCCAATGTCCTATAAAGGATCTGGACAAAACCCTCCGCACTTTTGAACATATTCATTTTTTTATTATAATAAACACTAATTTTAATAAAATTCTATCTGGAAAAACATACGAGTTTAATAATGCCAATGAACTAAGTCAATATAGAATGACAGGACAATTGATTATAAACCGACTACCAAGCAAAGTTTAAAGAACACCTTATGGGTGGGAAAGGAAAGTTTTCAATGTTAAAATTTTTGTAAAAGGTAGTGGTTTTAGAGTGCCATAATATGGTAAAGGAAAATATTTTTATTATTTAAAATAATAATCAGCCCCTGGAGTTTGAATCATCTTAGAGACACAATCAAGTCCAAGAGTCAGCTATGCAACACCAGAAACTGCAACCTCATCCAGCCTCATCTTGGGTCTAGTAAGATTACAAAAACCCAAGTAAGGAGTAAAATCCACACAAACGAGAAACAAAGTTAAATCCACTTTTGTAATTTGAGTAATGGGATAAATGCATTTGTTGTTGTTCTTGAGTAGGTTTATATATTTTTTAAGGTGTTAGAAGAGCTCAAAATAAATCAGGCACATGACATTTATTATCTAATGTAAATTGTTTAAGACTATTTAAATAATCAAATTTGTATCAATACTTAATTCTCAAAATAAATACTTCTGTCGTTCAAAACTTAGTGCAAATAGTGGTGGGTTTTTTCTCCAAGTCTAAAAGTCTTTCCAAGATATTGAAGAATCTACCAGTGAACTGCAGCCTGGTCCTGCTTCTCTCACCTGAAGCTCCGTGATCAGAGCTCCCTTCCCCACCAAGGGGCTGGCGGGAGCCTGGTTCTCAGCCTTCACATTCCTCCTGAGCAGGAACGAGGCCAGGAACTGGAGGGCCAGCAGGAGAATGGTGCTGAGGAGGGTGAATGTTCTCATTCCCCCATCTAGCAGGCAAGACTCTCCAACAGTAGGAATCAGAATAGAGAGTGAACAGAGCCCAGGTCCTGTATATGAAGGCATCTTTGTGGAAGAAAAGGGAACTATACATAGTTGGCGTATGGAGGTCAAGTTGGAGAGATGAGGGAGTGAGGTGAGACAGGGTGGATTTCTGAGACCCTCCTCTTGCCTAAAATTCAAGGCAATGATTAATTACTTCTAATGTATTTTTAAATCACCTTTATGGTATGGAAAATATTTGTTGAATTAGTTTGTTTCTTGGTTACTACTTTTGGGGGATATATATTCAATGAGCAAAAATAGAATAAGAATGCACAAGTATTTCATAAAGTGTTAAAGTTGTGATGAAAATAGTAACAAATAGTACAGCTCAGAATAAATCATAAGGAAAATAGTAAATAAGTCTCCAGTTTGAATTTTAAAAATGGGAGGATGAATGTAGTGGAACCAAACATCCTGCCAAATCATAGGAGAATAAGTACAACCTAAAATATCTGAAAGTTAGATTTTTGAACTCACAATCAATTACCCTTATCCCCAGTAAATTGTCCACTGTGTAATTATCCCAAAGTGGCATGTGGTCATTCAAAGGCCAAGACCCCCCACCCCCCATTTATGCCGTGGATTCCTCCCACTGTCATTTGCCCAAAAGTTTGTTCCTGCAGTCATTCTCTCTCATTTGCACGTCATCAATTGCATCTCTGCTGGATTGCCCCTGCCAGCATCAAAATGTGTTCTAGAAAATATCTATTAAAATGCCTTCCTTTGACCCCACCTTCCTTACAAGTAACTACAATAACAGCACAATGTCTCAAAAACAAGACAAACAAAAAACAACAAAAAAAAAACACACATCTGTCAGGCAAGTGGAGCCAGAGAAGGGACCAGAGTCTGAACGCGGGCTCCGATGAGACGGCGGGGCTGCCGACAGGATTACAAAAAACCCCGGCATTTGCCGGCAGAACCAGTTCCCGGTATGAAAGCAGAACCAGATGGGAGCAACGCCCGTTATTTTCATGTGGTCATTGCTGGTCCTCAAGATTCCTCCTCTGAGGGAGGGACTTTTAAACTTCAACTATTCCTTCCAGAAGAATACCCAGTGGCAGCCCGTGAAGTATGTTTCATGGCCAAAATTTATCACCCTAATGTAGACAAGTTGGGAAGAATATGTTTAGATATTTCGAAAGATAAGTGGTCCCCAGCACTGCAGATCCGCACAGTTCTGCTATGGAGCCAGGCTTTGTTAAGTGCTCCCAATCCAGATGATCCATTAGCAAATGATAAACCTGAGCAGTGGAAGACCAGCAAAGCCCAAGCCACAGAAACAGCTAGAGCACGGACTTGGCTACATGCCATCAATATGTAAATCGATCTGGTCAGCAAGTTTGCATCGTTTCCTGTTCTGCCAAGACTTCTTCCCTTATTGTTTGCCTTAGAAACATTACTGAACAAAAGCCCAGACATCTTCAGTCCTTTAGTGATTAAATTACCAAATCTCTTGCCTCCTTTGGATTCCCTGTTATAAAGCATGAGCAGAGCCTAGAAGTATCATCTGGATTGTTGCAAAATGTTTAAAAGCAGTGCCCCCCTCCTGCTTTTATTCATTTTCCCCATCATGGTGTAAACGGAAAGCACTGTGATGAATGTAATTGTCAAGCCTGGCTGCAGGGGTGTGGGTGTTTTTCTTTACCTGATTTTTATTTTGATGAGGGAGATAGTTTTACTTTAATTTTATGAGCTCCTTCCCCCCTCCTTTTTATGGTGATCTAAGTAAATGCATTTGATAAAAGCAGCTAACCAGTTCTTTAAGAATATACCTCTAGACATGCCTAACTTTATTTATACCCCATAGATGGACAAGCTTGATTGTTTAAATCAAAATGGGAACATTAAACAAACATCGCAGCCTGCATTAATAACATTGTGACTTTATTGTCAAGAGTAGAATCCTGCCTTGAAACAAACAATCAAACTTGTGACCATTTTGTATGGCTTGTCTGGAAACTTCTCTAAATCTTACGTTTTAGTAAAATATTTGCTATTCTAAAAAAAAATAAAAAAATGAAATAACTGTCAGTCCTGTCTTCATCCCTTACCTCACTGCTCATTCTCTCTCAGCCTACTCCTTTCAGGCTACCATCCACTGTAGTCCACTAAAAGAGTACTTGTCCAACCATTAACACCTTCCATATTACCCAATTCTAATGTCAATTCTCTATATTCATGGTTCTCAACCTCTCAGCTCTATTGGGTCTAATTGATCATTCTGTCCTTCCCAAACACTTTCTGCTTTTGTACTGTGGCATCTGCTCCAAAACAAATGAGAATCTTTGTGTTTAGTGAGGCAAAATGCCCAAAAGAGAGATTTCTATTCATGAGTACCAACTGATAAAATTGCTCCTGTTGGGCAAAATTTTGTATTTTGTCACCTCTTATCTAACCAACCATCCAACTGACAGCCTGCCCGTAGGAAAGACCTATTCCTGTTGAGGATAATGTAACCAGGGAGGTGGGGTCACAGCACTCTTGGGCAGGAAAACTGAGCTCAAGACTATGCTCAAAGAAGCAAAAGCTCCAGAGGACCCCAAAACTGGGAAGCATAACTATCAAATAACTTGCATGGTGGATCCCAGGAAATTCAAGTAACCACATCATAATAAAATATTTTCTCCATGATCATTGCCCATTACCTTAATTTGCCCTTCACTTAATTCAACTCCAGACTATGATTCATTTTACTTGAAGCATGAAAATGATATTGTACTGATCCCCCTACACTCAAGGATTAGCACATCCTCCCCACCATTTTGAAAAACATGAGGATTGCCCTAGTTCTGTGACCCTGATAATATGTGGGGAGTTCTTTACTTTGGGGAAGAACCAGGTCTTAAGGATACTGCAATGAGCAATAACTTTAGGGAGTAAGGAGTTTTGTAAATTTGGTTTTCTGCTTAAAATAATGATTTCTTATGGAGAGGAGGATCTTTTTGCACCAGATATTCAGATAGCTGAGGAAGAAGAAGGGCTGTCATCATCTTTATTGTTATCCTCATTAACTCAACAATAAATGCAGATATCAGGCAAGCAGAGATATGTGATAAATTAAAGAGAGGCTTCAAAGTGACTTTGAAGGCAACAAATGAATCAATACAGTTGTCCCAGTGCACTCAACACCTGTGCTCCATATACACGTTGACTAATTTTTCCTTGACTCTTCTCCTACTAGACAAGTATAAACACTGACTTAAGATACTATTACTCCCCAGAGCCAGCAGTAGGCATCCACTACTTTCCAAACTGTTGCTTTGCCATTTTGCAAGCTCAGCATTTCCATGTTTCTTCTCCTGTTATGGAGACCTTAAGTGTTCAGATACTTCTTTGCTCTGTATTTTAGTTTTCCGTGTAATGACTTCTACTCTGCTTTATTTTTGTCTTCTAACTTCTGCCTTTGCAAACAACTGATGATTCTTTCTGTGCCACTGAAGTAAAAAGTGCCCCCAGATGTGGATTTCATTTGTTCAGGCCAATCAACATATGTTGTTTTCTGCCCTGTTGGATAAAAAATTTGCATCAGGTCACTTTCTATGCAACTGGTAGACCAATGACACAGGTGGCCATTTTGGACAAAAGGCCAATCCGTGCTGCAGACTATTCGTGAGCAAGGAGATAAGGCAAAATAGTTCTGAACAGGTAAACTGAGCTGAAGATCTACCCAGAGGAGCTGTGTTCATGGAAGGCATTCTGAACATACCTGCAAGTGGGAATTAGACCTGTCAAATATCTTACTGGATGGTTCCAGTGCAACTCATATAAAATGTGATGCGATGAAATGGTTCTCTTTTTGATCTTTGTTCAACCTTAGCTAATTTGAATTTTACCCAATGTGCAGCTAACCCCAAATCTGGATTCATTTTACTTATAAGCACGACAATGTCATTGTCCTCACGTCTTTAGAAGAAGCAAAAGCATCCTCTTCCTATCACCTGGTGAGCAAATTCCAAAGGTTTGACATGTCCACTAAGTCAAGGTTTCATCACCTTGGGGAAGATCTGGGCCAGGGAATAATTTCAGAGAATAACAGTCCTATCTTAGACAAGCAGAGGTTTTTTGTTGGGGTTGGGGGAAAAGGGAGAGCAACAGATATTCAGGAAGGTGAGAGTAAGAACAGTTATTGTTGTTCTTTCACCATTAGTGTGGACAGCAGGCAACTAGACCCATGTGATAAGTGGACTCACTAGATCAGACAAACATCAAAGCCACTGTCTATAAAGGCAGCAGGAGGAGTTCACATGGCTTGGCTCATCTGCCCCACTCTGCCTCTGATCCAGGTAGTCACAGAATATAGAGTGACAGTTTCTCCAAATGATTGATACTTCATTGGTATACCCCCAAATAGACATATTCAAAACATGGCTGGATTCCTTCGCTTACTAAGAGATGTATAGGAGCTCACCTCCAGAATCAAGACTAAAGCACAACTGTGTGATCTGCTTTGAGAATGAAGTTATTGCTGCCCTAGTTCCATGTGGCCACAACCTCTTCTGCATGGAATGTGCCAACAAGATCTGTGAAAAGAGAACGTGATCATGTCCAGTTTGACAGACAGCTCTTACTCAGGCAATCCAAATTCACTCTTAACTACACACACACACACACACACACACACACACACACACACACACACACATACTATATCTCTATATGGACTCGTAAAGGTGTGGGTATAATGGTATCCCAGTAAACTTCCTAGTGAATTTTTAAGACTGTTATCAGGCTTTATTGGGATTAGGCTAAAGTTGTTAGTAAACTTATAAAAGGCTGCTATGGTAACACTAAACCTAAGCAGTCTCCTGCCTATTAGTCTGGTTTGAATTATTAATACTATTCTGTAGACCCAGAGACATAGCTTGTATAAGAATTGATAAAGATGAAGTTCAACTCAGCTGAGTGAAGATAATCAAAGGTTGTGTAAGCCTGTGAGAAAAATGTGCACTTAAAAGATTTCAAAATGATGGGTGCCAAAGCCTAACCACATTAAAAGTTTTGGGAGGGTACTTGGCATTACAGATGATTCAGACACTTCCAGTGTTGCTTTCTTTACACTGCCAGTTTCAACAAAACAGGTTTGTTTTTTAATTCACAACAACTTATGTCTAATTCTGCAGGATTGCAAGTAACTTCTTAATGCATTGATTACTTATTGTTAAGAATAGGGCTGATGGCAGTTTACTAGATCACCGGTTATAATTTGAGACAAAAACTGCTACATTGACCTTCATCTCACCCAGAAAGCCCAAGGCTGGTGTGATGAGTGACTCAGGAATGCAGTTGTCTCTATTGAGAATTCCTACCCATTTCCTGACTGCAGAAAGGGCCACCTGGGATTTCCCTTTTGAGGAAGGGCTTTAGAATGCACCTTTATTGGCTAATTGAGGATGCAAACATTCCATTCACTAGTCTGATCAAACAATTAATTTTTAGACTATAGGTAAAAATGCAGGACATTTATGTTCAATCATATTTGTCTAGCACATTATGAAAATATTTTTATTTTTTAGTAATTTAGGGGAGGGGCAGGGAGAGAGGGATAACATTGCCCTTAGCATAATTCACAAAAGCAGCTGTGACAGCCTCCAATCAGTTTACTATTTCCAATGATAAGGAAAGCTTTCTTTAAAAAAAAACAAAAAAACTACTTCCAATGATAAGGAAAGCTTTCTTTAAAAAAAAAAAAAAAAAGAACACACTTACATTTCACCTGTGGATGTCTATAACTTCATCCTCAGTATGTTCCCAAATCTGTGCTGGCATTGAAAGGACAAAACTTTATACTAGCGGATTTTTCTACTAATTATTTTTTGAAGCTTTATTTTCCCAACACAAAAGAGCTTTTTTCTCAGTATAACAAAAATTGAAATATTATGTCTATTGAATAGTAAATAGACAAATGTTATTTTTTATTTTCACTTGAAGAGTTACATTTCATGTAAAAGTTTACCAATAATGGTTATTTTGATTTTTTTCAGTATAAAAAGTTGCCTTGATGGCAAAATATGATGTAATGCTAATTGCTTGTAGAAATACTTAAATGTCATTATTGAAACTTAATCTTTAGCTACCATCTTGTAGATATGAACAAATGTTCACCAAGCATGTATTTTGTATTTTATTGCATTGCACACTGCAACTAATAAGCCAGAGAACTGACATATATCAGGTGTGTGTACTGTTTCTAAAAACCACAAACTAAGAATGATAAATTATCAGTATTGTTTAGTATTTGTTAATTTTACTCAAGTCTTTTGTTATGTATATGTAGGGAAGTCATAGGGATTATAAATTCAGTATGTGTAAAGTTTAATAACCATATATTTTTATGATAAAGGGCCTTTAACTTAAGATGGCCAAAGCACTGATATTATATATTTGCTGTAAAGAGAATTATAATAGTTTTATTTTTCTGCTATTAAAAGTAACTTTATAAAGATTTGTTTCCATTAAAAAAAAAAAAGAGATGTATAAGTTTCTATAGTTCCTTCAGAAACTCTTCTCTCCAGGGGTCTCACAGTCATGAAGATCCGCATCATCCTCAATGTAAATGGATGAAACTCTCCAGTCAAAAAGCAGAGACTGTCAGAATGGAGAAGGAAACATGATCCAACCATATATTGTTTACGAGAGGCTCCCCATATAATGAAAGATGCAAGTAGGTTGAAAGTGAAAGGATACAAAAACAGATACCATGCAAATAGCATCCAAAAGAGTACTGGGGTAGTTAAACTAAAATCAGACAAAATAGGCTTTAAGTCAAAAACTGTTATGAAGGACAAAGAAAAACACTACATACTGATGAAAGCAAGAATTCAACAAGTTCTTGAACTCAACCATAATTATAAATACATATGCACCTGATGGCAGAGCCCCAAAATACATGAAGCAAATTTGACAGATTTGAAGAGAGAAATAGATGGTTCTACATTAATAGCAGGAGACCTCAATAAACCACTTTCAGGAATGGATAGAACATCTAGACAGAAGTTCAATAAAAAAACAGAAGATTTGACCAATACTATATGCCAGCTAGAACTAACAGAAATATACAGAACACTTCACCCTAGAGCAGCAGAAGACACATTCTTCTCTAGTGCACATGTGTCAATCTCCAGATTAGAACATATGTTCAGTCACAAAACAAGTCTCAATAAAATAAAACATATGGAATCATACCATATTACCTTCTTTGGCCACAGTGGAACGAAGATCAAAACAATACTAGAGGGAGAACTAGAAAATTCACAAATGTGAGGAAATTAAAAACACATTTTAAATAACCAATGGGCCAAAGAAGAAATCAAAAGGAAAATTAGGAAATATTTTGACTTGGTCCCCTCCCATTCTTTTCTATCTTTACTCCATCCTGCAGCAACATTTGTCCTCCTTTCTCCCAGCCCATTGCCACACACACATCCACACATTCATATCTTTTACCTTTTGCTTCAATATCAAAATATCTCATGAAAAGGACAAAGGTCTTGTCTGGGGACCAAAAAACTGCAACCTGCTGACAAAGTCTGGTAGAGGTCTATTGAAGTACAGCCACACTCATCCAAGTACATATTGTCTACAGTTGCTTTCAAGCTACAGAGATTTTTCCATATGTTATGAAATCAAAAGTCTATGGAAATTCAGATGGTTTCTATGGCATGTGAATTTATCTCAATAAAGTTGCATATTTAAAAAAGCTAATGGAAAAAGCAGCTCCCTTCACAACCATCCAGGCCAATTGTTTCAGCTTTCAAATGAAGAATGGTGAAAGAATTAAAGCTTTCCCCCTAAGATCATGAACAGAAAAGATGCCCACTGTCATCACTATTATTCAACACTGTTCTGGAAATTCTAGCCTTAGCAATTAGGCAAGAAAAAGAAATAAATGGAATCCAAATTTGAAAGGAAGAAGCAAAATGCAAATGACATGATCCTATATATAGAAAATTCTGAGAAATCTACAACAAAGCTATGAGAATAATCAACTAATTCATCAAGTTGGTGGGGTACAAGATCAATATGCAAAAATCAGTGCTGTTTCTATACATTAGAAATGAACAATCTGAGGAGGAAATCAGGAAAAAAAAGCCATTTACAATAGTATCTAAAAGAATTAAATATCTAGGAATAAATTAACCAAGGACATAAAGGATTTGTACCCAGAAAACTACAAAACATTGCTAAAAGAAATCAAAGAAAACCTAAACAAATGGAAAGACATTCTATGTTCATGGATTGGAAGACCAAATATTGTTAAGATGTCAATTATACCCAAAACCATTTACAGATTCAATGCAATCCCTATCAAAATTTCAACAACCTTCTTTGTAGCAAAAGAAAATCCAATCATCAAATTTATATGGAAGGGTAAGAGGCTCCTAGGAGCCAAAGCCATCTTGAAAAAGAAGAATAAAACTAGAGGACTCACACTTCTCAATCTTAAAACTTATTTCAAAGCCACAGTAATCAAAATAGCATGGTACTGGCACAAGGAAAGACATATAGACCAATGGAAATAAATTGAAAGCTCAGAAATCAACCTTCACATCTGTGGCCAACTGATTTTTGACTAGGGTACCAAGTCCACTCAAAGGGGAAAGAGTAGCCTCTTCAGAAAATGGTGCTGAGGGAACTGGACATCCACATGCAAAAGAATGAAGGTAGACTTCTACCTCACACTATATTCAGATATTAACTAAAATTGGATGAAAGACCTAAATATAGGATCAAAACCTATAAAATGAATAGAATAAAACATAAAGGACTTCCAGGAAATCGTGGATTAGGAGAGGCAGAGCAAAATTCTCCTCCATGTAAAACACTAGATAAAGGACAGAAAGCACTCCAGAACAGCAGTTCCAGGGTGCCAGCAGCTGGCCAGGGACTTCTACATCACATAGTGAGGACTGAGCTAGAGAGGCTGAGAGACTGTGTCTAGCATGGGTAAGGGTTTGGCCTGGAATGCCACCAGGGAAGGGCAGCTGGAGCCAGCAGATGAGTGCAGAAGGGGACAGCTTTCCATGCCCCATGCACCCATCTCAGCAGTTGGCTGGGGAGATAACACTTCATAGCCCCACATCCAAGAACTACTGTGAGGGAACTCAGGATTTGGTGGTCTTGTGACCACACTCACTCTTCCTTCATGGAAGCCTATGGTGTGCCCAGCTGAGGGGCAAGGGGGCCAAATGGAAGTGGTGGAAGCCCCTCCCCAACCTAAGGTACTCACAGGCACACAGTGGATAGGGACTACAGTGCATTTGAGCTGGAAATTGAGATGCGTAACTCTACAGCCCAAGCGTAGTTCACCCACAGCCCCAGGAATTGCCAAGACCACTGCGCCTTGGAGTGAACTCCCTGCCAAATTGTGCAAGACCTGCTCCCCTCCCATAGGGTGAGCAGTCCCCAGTATACATGGAAAATTGGTACGCTGATTGGATTTCCACCCAGTTTGGACCCTGCTCACTGGAAAGATGAAGCTGGGAGAGAACTGACTTGAGGGTATGAGGTGGCTGAAGAATGCCATCTGCTGGTAGAACAGGGAAAGTGCACTCTACCAAACTGTAGCTCTGCCAAATTATAGGTAAATGTTCAAATAATCCCACACATCCAAAAATAACCTTATCAATATAAGCAAATGGCACAAGGTTAACATCAGAAAAGTATAAAGCATATGATGAAACCAGAAGATATGGACAACCCAAACAACCAAATTAAAAATCCAGAGGAGACACAGACTTGGAGCAATTAATCAAAGAAGTAAACATAAATCTCCAAAAAAAACTTCAAAAAGATGGCTAAAGACATAAAGGACACCAAGAAGACCCTGGAGGAGCATAAAGAAGAATTTGAAAGAGTTTTATTAAAAAAAAAATAGTAGATCTTATAGAAATACAAATTGCTGTTGATCAAATTGAAAATACACTTGAGTCACACAATAGCAGGTTTGAACAGGCAGAGGAAAGAATTAGCAAACTAGAGGACAGAGTGATGGAATGTGAAAGCACAGAAGAACAAATGGTGAAAAAATCTAAAAATTTGAAATGGATCTCAGGGAAACAATGAACAACATGAAATGCACAAATATAAGAATCATTTATGTTCCAGAAGGGGAAGAGAGAGTAAGGGCTAGGAAGAGTGTTCAAAGATATTGTTGGGGAAAATTCCCCAACCCTTCTGAATGACATAATTATGCAAATCAAAGATGTCCAATGAACTCAAAATAGAATAAATCCAAATAAACCCACTCTGAGACACAGTCTGAGCTGATTGTCAAATGCTACATACAAGGAGAAAGTTCTGAAAGCAGCAAGAGAGGAGTGATTCACCACATACAAGGGAAACAACATAAGACTAAGTACTGACTACTCAACATGCATCATGGAGATGAGAAGGCAGTGATGGTATATTTAAAATTCTGAAAGGGAAAAATTGCCAGTGAATAATTCTTTATCCAGCAAAGTTCTCCTTCAAAATTGAGGGAGAGTTAAAAATTTTCACAGACAAACAAATGCTGAGTGAATTTCTTAACAAGAGACCTGCCCTAGAAGAAATACTAAAGTGAGCTCTATTGGCAGAGGAAAAAAAAAGAAAGAAAGGAGAGAAAGGTCTGAGAAGGGCACAGAACTGAAGAGTATTAGTAAGGGTAACTTAAAGAAAATAAAGAGAGAGAGGGAAAAATAGATCTGACAACTCAAAACCAAAGGATAAGATGGCAGATTCAAGAACTGCCTTCACAGTAATAACACTGAATGTGAATCGATTATACTCCCCAATTAAAAGATATAGATTGGCAGAATGGATTAAGAAGTATGAACCATCAATATGCTGTTTATAAGAGACTCATCTTAGACCCAGTGACACAAAGAAATTGAAAGCGAAAGGATGGAAAAAATATCCAACATAAGTTACAGCCAAAAGAAAGAAGGGGTAGTAATACTAATTTCAGATAGAATAGACTTTAAATGCAAAGATGTCACAGAAGACAAAGAAGGACACAATATACTAATAAAAGGGACAATCACCAAGAAGAAATAACAATCATAAATGTTTATGCACACAATCAGGGTGCTCCAAAGTACATGAGACAAACATTGGCAAAACTGAAGGAAGCAACAGACATTTCTACAATAATCATGGGAGACTTTACTACTCCACTCTCTTCTACAGATAGAACAATCAGATAGAGGAAAAATAAGGAAATTGGCAGATTTTGATAAGGCCCCCAAATCCTCTGAACTGGGCAGAGCAGCCTCTTCAACACATGGGGCTGGAAGAACTGGCATCCATAGCCAAAAGGATGAAAAAGGACCCCTACCTCACTCCCAATAAAAAAATTAACTCAAAGTGGATCAAAGACCTCAATATAAGAGAGAGTACCATAAAACTCCTAGAAGATAATGTAGGGAAGCATCTTCAAGACCTAGTATTAGGAAGTAGCTTCTTAGACCTTGCACCCAAAGTACAAGCAATAAAGCAAAAAATAGATAAATGGGAACTCCTCAAAATCAAAACTTTCGGTACCTCAAAGGAATTTGTCAAAAAGGTAAAGAGGCAGCCAACGCAATGGGAGAAAATATTTGGAAAACATGTATCTGATAAGAGACTGATATCTTGCATATATACAGAAATCCTACAACTCAACAATAGTACAAACAGTCCATTTATAAAATGGGCAAAAGATATAAAAAGACATTTCTCCAAGGAGGAAATATAAATGGCTAAAAAACACATGAAAAATGTTCGTATTCACTTGTTATTAGGGAAATGCAAATCGAGACCATCTCATACCAGTAAGAATGACTGTCATTAAACAAGCAGGAAACTACAAGTGCTGGAGAGGATGTGGAGAAATTGAAACTCTTAGTCACTGCTGGTGTGAATGTATAATGGTACAGCTACTGTTGAAGACAGTTTGGCGGTTCCTCAGAAAATTAAATATTGGGTTACTGTACGATCTGGCAATTTCACTTCTCAGAATATACCAGAAGATCTGAAAGCAGTCACACGAACAAATTATTTGCACACTGATGTTCATAGTGGCATTGTTCTCAGTTACCAAGAAATGGAAACAATCCAAGTGTCCTTTAACAGATGAGTGGGTAAACAAAATGTGTTATATACATACAATGGAATATATGCACCAGTAAGAAGAAACAAGGTCCTGAAACATACAACAACATGGATGAATGGTGAAGACATAATGCTGAGTGAAACAAGCCAGACACAAAAGGAGAGATATTGTATGCTGCCACTAATGTGAACTCCATGAACAATGTAAAATAAGTGTCTTATAATGAAGAATTTAGGGGACCTAGAGATAGACAGAAGCTAGTGAAGGGGGAATGATAATCTAATATGTATAGACATGATAAAGAGGGTGGACTTAATGGTATGGAAGTAGACAGGTGTGACTATGGTTTGTTAATTGGATTATAAGTATCAAGCTACATTGAAGGCAAACAGGTTTGAATGTGTTGTTTAAAGGCATGTAACCCACAGGTTAGCACTACAAATATAAATAAGTGTTAGCATGATACTCCCGAGGTATGACACTGGTACAAAGAGTTAACAACAAAGTGGTATAAGGAAAAACTGCCCATTACATATTATAGATTATATTTAATAGGAATATCCTACCAGCACTATACAAACACTAGGGATGAATAATTAGCAGCTGATAAGAGCTTTTGGATGTTTTATGTTATGATAATTGTTTAAAATTGAGTGATGATTGTACAACTAAGTGAAGATAATGTGAGAAACTGTTTATCTTGGGACACAATAAATGTTATGTGAAATCAGGAACCCACTACTTAATAATCAGGCCATCAACTTGAGGCTTGCCCTTACGAAACTTTGGGCTATAAATGGGAGGCTAAGTCTTCCTGTAATTATGCCCAAGAGGCACCTCCAAAGAACTTCTTTTGTTATTCAGATGTGGCCTTTCTGTCTGGAAATCCAACTCAGCAAGTAAATTCATTATTCTCCCCACTACGTGGGACATGACTCCCAGGGAATGAATGTCCCTTGTGACATGAGACACGACTCCCAGGAATGAGCCTGGCCCTGGCATCAAGAGATTGAAAATGCCTACTTGACTAAAAGGGGGAAAAGAAAGGTGACAAAATAAGGTTACAGTGGCTAAGAGATCTCAAATAGTTGAGGGGCTATCCTGGAGGTTTCTTTTATGCAAGCTCTAGTTAGATATCCCAAATGGCCACAGTATGCCATGCCCTTACCAACAGTAGTTCCGAAATACCTAGGTCCCTATTTGAGATTCCATAAAAGATTCACTCACTAAGTTTTATCTCTCAGAAACTTAAATCCACCAAAGCATTCCTATGCCAGACAAGTCCTAAAACCCAGAGGCAACAGCCTTTTTAAGAGCAACAATCGGATGCAGCTCCCTTCCCCACAGTGTTGACACTCCCTTTCAATATGAACACTTAGGGTCATCACTGCCTAGACAGCCCTAAAGACTGCAAAACTGATTAAACAAGAGGAAGGGGTAGCAACAAATAAGATAGGATTTAACAAAGGATTACAAATACTGAAAACTTCATATAAACGTATATATACATGTTTTCAGATGTTAGTGTATTAGAATAGCTAGAAGGAAATAACTGAAATGGTGGAACTGTAATCTATAACATTCTTTGAAATTTGCTCTATAGGTATTCATTGAATTGTGCTTTGAAAGTTAGCACCTTTCTGTATATATCCCATATTTCACAATAAGGAAATAACTGAAACTGTAACTGTAACCCATATCATTTTTTGAAATTACCTATATAACTGCTTGTGGAGCTGTACTTTGAAAGTTAACACCTTTCTGTATATATGTTATATTTTACAATAAAGGAAATAACTGAAATTGTGGAACTGTAACCCATAGCATTCTTTGAAATTTGCTCTCTACTTGTGGGATCGTACTTTGAAAGCTATGACTGTTACGTATATATGTTAAAGTTCACAATAAAAAAATGCATTTGAAAAAACATAGGAAGCATCTTCAGGACCTTGTGTTAGGCAATGGTTTCTTACACTTTACACAAAAGCATGAGCAACACAAGAAAAAATAGGTAAATGAAATTTTATCAAAATTGACTTTTGTGCACCAAAGGACTTCATTGTGAAAGGAAAAAGACAACCTGTATCTTTTTATAGAATGGAACAAAATATTTGGAAACCACATATTGGATAAGGATTTAATGTCCAATATATAGAAGAAAAGGCTATAACTAAACAAAAAGAAAAACAGTCCAATTAAAAATAGGCAAAATACTTGGACAGACATTTCTCCAAAGAATATATTTAGATGGCCAATAAGCACTTGAAAAGATGCTCAGTATCATTAGCCATTAGGAAAATGCAAATCAAAACCACAATGAAGGGAGTGTATATGGGAACTCTGTACTTTTCTGTGTGATTTTCCTGTAAACCTAAACCTTCTCTAATAAAAAATGAAGGAGAAATGAATACATATCCAAATAAATAAAAGTTGAGGAATTTTTTTGCTAGTATGCCTGCCTAATAGAAATATTAAAGAGTCCTACAGGTTAAAAAGAAAGGCTACTAGGTGGTAAACTCAAAGCCATATGAAGAATTTAACATCTCTAGTAAAGGTAGTCACATAGGTAAATATTAAAGCCAGTATTATTGTGCTTTTGATTTGCAGCTCCTATTTTTGTTTCCTATATGATTTAAAAGACAAATGCATAAAATAATAATGAAAATTCTATGTTAAAGGCACACAATATATGAATATGTAATTTGTGACAACAATAAAGGGGGAAGAGCTAGATAAGAGCAGCACTAATGTATGCTACTGAAGATAAGCTGGTATCAGTTCAATCTAAATTGGTCTAAATTTAGGATGTTAACTGTAATTCTCCTGGTAACAACTAAGAAAATAACTTGAAAATATACAGAAAAGGAAATGAAGAGGGAATCAAAATCCACTAAAAAAAAATCAATTCAAAACAAAAGAAGGCAGGATTAGAAGAATTAAAGAACCAAATTATGTAAGACACATAGGAAACAAACAGGAAAATAAGAAAATTGAATCCTGCAACATCACTAATTACTTTAAATATAAATGGATTAAACTCACCAATTGAAAGTCAGAGATTGGCAGAATGTATATATAAAAACCCATGATTGTCTCAATAGATGCAGAAAAATCATTTTAAAAATTCAGTATCCTTTCATGATTTAAAAAACACTCATAAAACAGGAATAAAATGCAACTTTGTTAACTTGAGAAGGGGAATTTATGAAAAAAAATCATAGCTAACATCATGCTCAATTTGCAAAGTCTGAAAGCTTTCTCTCTAAGATCCAAGACAAGGCTGCCCTCTTTTGACACTGCAGTTCAGCATTTTACTGGAAGTGCTAGCCTGAGAAATGAGCAACAAAAAGAAATAAAAGCATCCAAATTGGTACAGAAGAAGTAAAACTACCTCTATTTGCAGATGACATGATTCTCTATACACAAAATACTGAAGGATATACAAAAATACTACTAGACCTAAGAAACAAACTCAGCAACATTGCAAGATACAAGGTCAACATGCAAAAATGAGCAATCCAAAATGGAAATTAAGAAACAATGCCGGGGACGCGTGTCTGCTGCTAACGGACGTCGCCGCGATGCGGGCTGCCTCTGCGGCCATGAAGTTTAGGGCCAAGATCGTGGACGGGGCCTGTCTCAACCACTTCACACGAGTCAGTAACATGACATGGAAACTTGCCAAAACCTGTACCCTCCGCATCAGCCGGATAAGCTGAGCTTCATCCTTTCAGACAGGGTGGCTGATGGAGGGGTAAGCATGTGGTGTGAACTAGAACAGGAGAACTTCAGTGAATTTCAAATGGAAGTTGTTTCTGCAGAAAACAATGAGATTTATTTAGAGCTGACATCGGAAAACTTCTCTCGAGCCTTGAAAACTGCCCAAAATGCCAGAACTTTGAAGATCGAGCTGACCAATAAACACTTTCCCGGCCTCACAGTCTCTGTAGAACTGCTATCTCTATCAAGCACTAGTCGCATTGTAACACATGACATCCCCTTAAAGGTTATTCCAAGAAAACTGTGGAAGGATTTACAAGAGCCTGCAATCGCAGACTCTGATGTTAGTATTTATTTACCAGTGTTGAAGACTATGAACAGTGTGGTGGAGAAAACGAAAAACATCAGCAATAACCTTATTATTGAAGCAAACCTAAATGGAGAATTGAACCTGAAAATAGAAACTGAATTAGTGTGTGTTACAATTCATTTTAAAGATCTTGGAAATCCTCCATTGGCCTCTGAAAAGGCCTCTCAAGATAGAAACCCAGAACAAATGGCTGAGGTGCAGATAGATATTAGGAAGCTCTTACAATTTCTTGCTGGACAACAAGTAAATCCTACAAAGGTCCTGTGCAATATTGTGAGTAACAGGATTGTCCATTTTCGATTGGCTTCATGAAGTTGTTTCCCTCCGGTATTTCATTCCGGCATTGTCATAGCACCACCTTACCAGATTTGGAAGCTCAAAGACCTTGGTTGTAGTGGGAAGAGACAAAAGGTTCATGTATTCTAAGTTATTTGTCTATTTCCTCTGAGTAGCACAAATCATATACACGTTACTTATTTCTTCCTTTATATAGTTTAACTAGAAATTGAATTACTGGTTGGATCAACAATATTACTCCTTTTTTCTCACGTCTGTTGTGTTTTGCTTTTAAGACACTGAAAGAAATGTAGACTTTAAATTTCAGTTTCTCATTGGTGAAGTTGTGCAATCTCATGTATTTAGACCTGGCATGGTAATCAGAATTTGTAAGAAGTCTGTGGAGCGTGGACAGCAACCAAACACGTTTTAGCAGATGGTTTTGTTTCTGACAGTGCATCCCCTCCCCTTGCCCTGATCCCATGACAAGGACAGCCCTGCCCGTGGACACATTTGGTGAGTCCGGGAACTCTGTCCTGCTGCACCTGGGACCGACTTTGGTCTTAGGTTATAATTCCTTATAATTCTTGTTTTCCTTGTGTGTTGGATCTGTCATTCTGGAAAAAATAGCAACACATTTTTCTTTAGAAACACTGCTTAGCATAGAAAAAAACAGAACTTTTAAGCTGGCATCTGCATTAATGATGAAACCATATTTCTGTTTATTTATGAAAGCTGGTTCAGGTACCGATAAAGATGCTTTCTCATTCTCCCTCAAGCATGTTCTGCCTTATTTCCTCTTATCATTACATCTTATGTGTCCTGTAGAGGTGGGCCTTATAAACATTATTTTAGCTTCTCATTACAAAGTCATTACTTAAAAGAAAAGCAGTTGCTTGGGATAAGATGCAGAAATGGGATGAGCAAAAATGGAAAATTCTTTTATGGCTTGCTTGTTATGGTAAAACCAATGACTCTTCCAATGTTTAATGATAGTTTAAATGGGTATAGTATTTCATTAACATTTTTAAATGAGAGGATATAATTTTATTTATTTAAAGCCTCTATCCCCTTTGACTTGTCACAAAATTTTTTCCAGCTGTACGTATAGCACTTACAAATCATGATGCAAAATGAAACAGCATCTGAAAATAGTTTTACAAAACTTATATTTCCTGTTAAACCCATTAGAGATTTACCAATCTGGAAAATTAATTGTTTCTGATTATTTATATGATGATTTTGGATGTATAAAGAAGATAATATAGTGATTTTCCTATAAATTAACAGTAAGGCAGCATACTTCCTCATTTGTATTACACAATGTACCCTTTGGTTTCTTTCCTCAGGAATTTAGCATGCATATTTCTGCTTCCATTCTTGGCATGTCAGATATTAAGAGGTGTTCCTAGAAGGATAACCTTGGGCAAGGCCTGTATGGATTAGAATATCACAGACATCATATTATGCAGTGCTGCTGCTTTATTTTGCAGATTAGATTAAGTAATTTGCCCAGGGTAACATAGTGGCAGGGGTGGGAATAGAACCCAGGGATTCTGACTCTGATATACAACCCTTTCCCTCACATTTCTATCTGCTGAGTGACCCTAATTAATCTTTTGAATGAGGAATGAATGACAGATTTCAAATTTGACATTCACCAATCATTTTATGAGTTAGGAAAGAGTATCTTAGTTTTTAAATCTGCTATGGTAAAGTAGACTTAAATGCAATTTTTAAAATGTCATGAATCCAAATGTAATCCCCCCCCCTTTATAAAATTTGTCACCAGTTAAGACCTGATTTTGATGATTTTCTGGTGCTCTCAAGATCTCTCTCTGAGTGGAGTATGGCTAGTTAAAAAAGTCTTATCTGTGAATAAGGACCCTGGGATCTATTTCTAACTGGTCACCAGCTTGCTGATGAGTGTCGACAGGTCATCTCCCTCTCTGCATCTCAGATGTCTATGAGGATGATTCTTACCTTCCACAGTAGAGGAAGCAAATAGAAATCACCAAACTTAGGAAATGTACAGTGTACTTTTATTGACCAGTTTACCAAAGTAAAATTTTATTAGGTCAAAGATTAGCAATTTATTCCATGTAGAGGAACAGATATAACTTGGAAAACTCATTTCTAGGCTAACATTCTCAGTGTTTAGATCTCTGTTAAATAGCTTTCTATATTTTAGAGAAAACTTCCATCGGCAGTGATCATGTGAGAGTCTGTTCCATAGCCCTATGGTGTATGGTGTGCCCTCTTATATGCCAGGGCAGACAGAATAACACAGTGGCCAGCCCTGGCTCATGCCTGGTGCCCGCATGTTTCTTTGTTAATCCCATCTCTAGCTGAGCTTTGGAATCAATCCTGGGTTGAGGAGGGAGGATTAAGAATTCCCAATCCAGCAGCACAGTGGCCTTGTCATCCTGCTGCCCACCCTTCTTGGTCTAGCTAGAGACTGATCACCTGCCATTTTCCTCCAGCCTGCCTCAAAGGGCCATGTTCACACTGGTGTTCTCGGGCACCTGGAGTTTGGTCTCAACATGAGTGTCTGGAGCTGGGATTCTGGTATCTGCTGCCAGGCAGTGAAGACATTTGATGACATCCATGCCCTAGATATAGATTACCAAATTGACAGAGCTTTGTTTTGAAGAGATGCAATCCTGTTCTTCTTATATGGCTTCTAATAGAGGTAATATAAAGGGAAGCTCGAGAGGCTCTGGATTTTTAGAGCTTCTAAGTACAGTTGGTGAACTAGTAGATAAGAATCCCTTTTTATAACTGGAATTACCTCAAAATTAGAGAAATAATTTTAACCCACTTAGACATTGCTGGTGGGAGTGTAAATTGATGTAACTTTTCTGGAGTCCAGTTTTGTATTCTATATGGATAACCTTAAAAAATATATGTACCTTTTGACTTAGTACATCTTCTTATAGGAAGTTACACTGAGATAATAAAGCTATTCTGCCACTGTTATACTGAAAAACTAAAATAACCTAACTGAATTCTTAGGGGATTCGTTAGGCAGTTTGTGGTTTGATATAATATCTCATACTTTAACATTACACACAAAAAATGTATGGTATGATTGAACGTTTGTAATTTATAGTTAAGTGAAAAAAAAAGCAGGTTAGACAATGGTATATACAGTCTGATGTGATCTGTGGGAAAAATAATGTGTATGTAAATGTCTGATAGAAAAAGATTGGGAGGATAGATGCTAACATTTAACCTAGTTATTTTTGGGTGGTTTTTATTTTAACTTCTGTACATTTATGTATTTTCTAAAAATTTCATACAAACAGCTTTGTTAAAAAAATAAATTATTAAAAAAAAAAGAATAAAGAAACAATGCCATTTACAATAGCATTCCAAAGAATAAAATACCAAGGAATAAACTTATTCAAGGAAGTGAAAGACTTGTAGACTGTAAAGCTCTGATTGCCCAGGCCCCAAGCCCTATAGTTGGTCAGCCCCTTTAGAACCACGTGAACTAAGTATCAAGGGGGCTAGGGGGCATTTCCCAAAGATATTCCAAACTTTCCAAAACTAAAATATTGCTACATAATGATGTGCTCTTTATGATGCTCTGGTAATAAATAGTCTGAATCTAAGACCTGAATTTTCTTAAATTTAGAAGAACTTCATTTTATGAACAAACAATACACATTCACAAACTTTTCCCCAGACAATAGGAGTTAAACCTCTCAGGGTTACCCTAAAGCTGCTGCCAATATCCCATTGCTCAGAATGGGATATTAATAGGAAGCATCCAGGAAAAAAAGTGGGAGAGGAAGCAGTGCTTCAAGCACCTTAGTTGTTCCTGTTGGTGTTGAAGGACCCCAAAGCCATGGTAGTGCCTAATTAAGAGGTTCAATCTTACAGGTGTATGACAGCAGGACGATTGCATCTGAGAGTGACAATGACAATGAACCATGAAAATACCCAAAGTGTGAACTGTATTGGCTAAAGCTCCTTTGCTCCACTCGGCTCCAACCCATTAAACCTTCACATACATTCCATGCTCCAAGGCTGCCTCCTTCTTGAACTTGTTCTCTTCTTTCTCTCCATGGCCAGAAATCCAGGGAGAAAGTTCTGCCCAAACAGACTTTGTCAGTGTCCTTGTTTGATACCACAATTTTGTGTGTGTGATGTAATATAACTCTTCCTTCTACAAAACCTCTATTTTCACCACTGATGCAGTAACACACAAACACACCCCCCTTGTTAACGTTTTAGAATGTTTTACAAGAGCTTTTATCGTCTTCCATAAACAATCTGAAGATAAACAGTCCAAGAAATAGTGCAGCAGCTCAACAGTGTCATTGAGGGTCTATGCCTCGCTCATGCTTTTATTCCACCACACTCCAGTCTGTCACCTCACGTTCCAAAGACGGCAAGAAAGATGGAAGCGCATAATAGAACTCTTCTTCTCTCACATTTCTATCTTAACAAGTAAAATCTTTCTCAAAAGACACCAGTGGATTTTCCCTTAAATCTCATTGGCCAGAACTGAGTAAAATAGGGATCTCTAGGTGGAAAAAGTGGGAAGGAATTTGAAAATCTTTCAGAGTCAGCATTTATCATGGGAGTTAGACTGTTTCTGAAGGAAGGAGAGGTGAGAGAATGGCTCTTAGGCAGGCAGCAAACTGTGTACTATGCAGGAACAGCTTCTTTTAGACACTGCCTAACTCTCCTCCTGGAGGCTTGGCCCAAAGAACAGCCTGAGCCTGGGACCCACTCGGTAAGCCTCCACATTTTGTACTCCCCATTCACAGTTGTACATAAATGTATGAAAGGTCAAGCGGTCAGTTTAATTCATGGTTAAAGTCACTAAACTAAAGGGAAGACACTAGTAGTAAGCAAAGAAAACCCTAGTGTGAGGATGTGTGTTTGGATTAATTGGGCTGTATAAAGCTTCCCATTGTGAGCACTTATTTCTGATTTTACAGACAGACAACACAGCCAGACTGTAAGAATTCAATTCTTTGAAATTTGTTGAAATTTGCTTTATTGTTCAAGTTATTATCAATTTTTTTAAACGTTCCATGCTTGGTTGGGGAAAAATTTGCATTCAGAAGTAGTTGAGCCCAGTGTTCAATAGCTATCCATTAGGTTTACTTTGTTAATCATGTTATTCAAATCTATAACTTTATGTATGTTTTGTCTCTATTTTTATAAGTTGCTGAAAATGATATACTAAAATCTACTTGTATTCTTTTTAATTTTTTTATTCCTCCTTTAATTTTTCAACTTTTGCTGTTTAAAATTTGTGTTATTTGGTGCACATAAATTCAAAATTCGACATCTTTTTGTGAATTAACTCTATTATCACTATAAAATGCCATTCTTGATTTCTAATACTGCTTCTCTTCCTGTCAGCATGATCTATGCATTGCCCTTTTGAATCTTTTTTATACATTTTGCTTCTTCACACCTTTCTCCACAGTGGAAAACTGTCCCCTCACCGCTCTCTTTTTCCAAATTCCACTCCTCCTTCAAACTCTTACTCTGCCTCTTGACTTGAAGTCTTTGCTGTATCAAATGTGTCATTTTATTTAAGTTATGAACTAACTTGTAACACCTCTTATTGCAAGCTTTTATCAGCACTGAAATTACCAATGCTATAAACTTCTTGAAACTGAAAAACAGAAATCCTGGGTTTCAGATTTAGCTCTAATAAATGCTTGCCATTTACCTTTTTATACACATTTAATCCTATGGGACTTGTTATCTTTTTATGTAAAATGTAATATGGGATGAAGATAGTCTTGTACAACTTCATAGAAGTGCTAATAATTGAGTGCTACTATACACCAGGTAACATTCTTAGGATATATAAAAACATTTACTGTACAAATAATGGCTAATATTTATTGATTACTAAGTACCTTTCATCTATTTTCATAACTGATTCTCACAATAACCCTATTAAGAAGATACTATCATTAACCTTCTTTTTTTCGATGGAAAAATGAACCTTAGAAAGGTTATCACCTTACTCAAATTCCCAAAAGATTAAGCAACAAAGCTGATGCCAAATCCCATACACTTAACCACTACCCTGTACGCTCTCTTAATTTTTCTGAATTCCAGAATGCTAAATCAATGTAAGGGGCTAGAATTCACATTCACAACTATTCGTGGGTAAGCAGATTTTATTTTTCTCAGGTAATAGTAGCTGGGAATATTGTCAACCTGTCCACAGACTGGGCTATCCAACAATACAGTGGTCAGCAGGACTGGCCCATCTAGTCTCCAGGATGTGTGATATTATAAGAAGAAAGAAGGCCTCAAAACTGTGATCCTTCTTGAAGTTTAGCATCTCCTGTGGGGCAGCAAGAGCCTGAGACTCTCTGAGGAGAGAAAAGAATTAGCTCCATGTGTATACACATTGGTTGGGCACAAGATTAGAGATAATGGGCCATTGGAAATGGACTTTTGTGTTTACACTGCAAAGCATGTGCATATATGCTGATGTACTGGGGAAAATCATGGCACAGGGGAGCATGAGAGAAGGAGGAATAAACCACAGTTAGTTTCGCTTGTTGCCCCAAAGTCACTTTGATGTTCTCTGATCTAGCAGCTCTGTCCATGGCCGTGTTTCCTATCTATTTGCTGGATGTCTGTATGTCCTGCTCATACGTCAAAATGATAAGGATCCTGATAACTCGCCCTATTCCACATCTGCCTGAATATTTAACATCCACGTTGCAGGTCTGCTTGGGGCATCTGCTGTTTCATTCAAGATGGGCTAAAGCTAGAATTTTTTCCCCAAAGATAGTCAATGACACCTGGGAATTTCTCTTTATGAACTAAGAGCCAGTCTTTTAATACTACTCAAGTATACTCACACCTTTGTAACCAGATACTCTTTACAGGGTAGGATTTTCAGGGGGAAAGTACTGACTCCTCTGAGAAGGTAGCAGCAGGTGAAATGAACAATTCTGACTCACAGCAGAATAAATGGATAGGAGTTATTTTCATGCTATAAAAACACTAACACATGAAAGACACATTTTTATTAATTTAAGTGTGAAAGACACAAAACTCAGAAAGAAATCTAAAAACTAAATACAAATTCAAAGTTTCTGCTTGGCCAAAAATAAGTCATAAAAGAAATAACATACTGAAAATATTTGCAATACATATGACAGAGACTTAATTACATGAACTTATAAATAACTTCTACAAATCAATTTTTTTAAATGACCAACAATTCCATTTCAAAAGAGGGCAAAAGAAATGAAAGGATATTTCAGAGAAAATAAATGCAAATGCATCTCATTTATAAAAGAAATGCAAACCATATACCAATTTTTATCTACCAGATTGGGAAAGATCGAAAAGCTTCATAACACAAGCATTATCCAACAAACATTGACTTAAAAAGTAAGGAGCTGTTTTTTTCCCAAGCCAAACAAATCTAGATGTGGGCAATCCAAATGATGGATGAAGTTGCTTAATAATGGCCTCAAGGAACCAGGCATCTCGTATTCACCTGCTCCAACATCTATATTGAGTGACTTCCCCATGGACAAAAGACAGATGCTACAAATCCAACAACTTCCATGATCTACTCAGAAATAAGGAGGAAACCATAAAACAAAAGCATAACAAAAATAAAGCAATAAGAAAACTAAAATATATGTTATTATTTAAAAAGGGTTTGCTTCCTAGTGATTACATTTTTTTCAAATTGAAATTTTCATTTATTAAATATATAATTTCATTGTTTATTTTCCTCCATACTAAAGTAAGTTGATCTTCCAATCTACCTGAATTGTTCCAAGTGAAATGTATTGACTCCTTCCCAAAAATCCCAGTGATTTTTTTAATTAAAAAAATTTTATTAGAAAAGTTATGGGTTTACAGAACAATCACGCATAAAATACAAGATTCCCATACACCACCCCACCACCAACACTTGCCTTGGTATGGAAAGTTTGTTACAATTGATAACACTTTTTTTGTAAGTCTACTATTTTTTAACTGTAGTTACAATTGTTAAAATTGAAATGTTATTAAAGTAGTACTATAACTATTGTCCACAGTTTACGTAGGAGTATTTTTCCCCATACTCCTGACCTATTTTTTTTTTCATGCATGTCTTTATTTTATTACTCATCTACCCATACACTGGATAAAGGGAGTGTCAGGTACAAGGTTTTTACGATCACACAGTCACACAATAAAATCTATATAGTTATATAACCATTATCAAAGATCAAGGATACTGGGTAAGTTTAACAATTTCAGGTACTTCCTTCTGGCTATTCTAATACCCTAGTGATCACATTTTATTGGTCGGAACTCTGTTTTTTGGTCACACTAAGATGCATGCAAGAAAGTCTGGGCAAAAAGTATTTTTGGTGAAGACATTGCTGCTGACAAGAAGAAAGGACGATGGAAACTGGGCAATACTAGGGCCTTCTAAAACACATTCCACTGGTGGGTAGTGGTTGTGCAGGGAAACCCAGAAGGTTTATATAATTTTGTGAGTGCCATTGGTACAACCTCTATGAAGGTTGATATAGTAATATCTATAGCATGTATAAGACATCTTCTTTGACTCAGCAATTCTTCTTCTAGGAATTTATTCCAAAGCTATAGTCACTTATGAGCAAGATGATACATGTAAAATGATTTTCATTTTAGTTTAGATTACAACTACAAAAAAGTTTAGAAATAACCAAATTATATCAATCTAATAATATTTTATCAAAAAGAAATATGTTAATAAAGTCTATATAAAGTAGTTAAGTTACAGCATATAAAAACACTGGAATACATTAAAAATCTAAAAAAAACTGACAGCTCTATATGTATTGATATAGAGGTGTATGAGCTCTATGACTAGGTAAATGAAGCAAGATGCAAAATAATGTGTATGATTGCTAATTATGGAAGTTTCTTGGAGGAAAGCTGCAGGGCTGGGGGCAGGAAGAGGAGGAAACGTTATTTTTTACTCATTACCCTTTCTAACTTTTGAATTCTGTACCCTGTCCATAAGTTAATTTTATTTTTAATTTAAAAATCAAAGATCTCAGACGGGAACTATGGGCATGTCATTCATTTTGTCATCTCTCAAAGTGGAAAGATGAAAATTGTAAGCATTTTACATGATGTACCCAGACCATATTGGCTTCTTGAACTAAATCAGTCTTTTGGTCTTAGTCTGACCAGTGCTTTACTTACCATCCTGCTGACTCTGAACTGGCGTTCATTTCACCTGAAATCTGATGAGGTCACTGTCCTCTCCGCACTGACCCTGGAAAAAGCCTAACTTCCCCTCAACCTCAAAAGCTTCCTTCATGAGGTGGTAATAACCCTTGAACCCTGCAAGGAATTAACACTCTGTTCCAATGGTGTCTACATCTGGTCCAGCGGTCTAGACCCACAGAGATTAGCAGGGCCCATCTTCAGAAAATAAGAGGCATTTCTTCCCTGAACTTATTGAACTAAAGCACTATTTCTTTTTTCTTTTTTTAATATTAAAAGGTAAATATTCAAGCAGATGGGAAACAGTAAAATATATCAGAGTGCTTATCACTATTAACTTGAAACAAGTCAGAAGCTAAATCTATAGACTGACACTGTGATTGAAGCTGCTAGCACAGAGGAACATCAAAGAGACTTGGTGAGGAACAGGCATCCCTCAAGCCCTGTCCCAGGCCAACTAACAAACCTTCTCTAACAGGATTGTTTATCTCCGAGTATCTCCTAATACATATATAGATACAGGACTGATTCTTTCCCCACCCCAACACACTCAGGCTCCTGCTCTACCAACCAGGGATGCTGAGCACCAGGTGACTCACTGCCATGAGCACCCTCACCTTCCCCTCTCGCTGCCATTCTCCTGTTGGCCCTCCAGACCCAGGCTGAGCCACTCAGAGAAAGAGCTGATGAGGTCCAGCCCAGGAGAACCCTGAAGAAGGCAATCAGAGTGTGGCCATCTTCTTTGCAGGGAGTGAAAACCTGCTCAAGAGCCTTCAGATGAGAGAGGTCAACTTCTCAGAGATATAAACTCTAGAGAGGTAAGGCTAGAGATGGGCTCTAGAATCAGGTCTGGAACAGTCTATGTCACTTTGGGCAATTTTGCTTAACCTCTCTGGGCCTTGATTTTCTCATCTATAAATTGAGCAGGGAGAACCAGATAATATCTAAGGGACATTCTTTCTCCAAAGACTTGATTCCAAGACATGTCTGTAAAACTCACTATGCTTAAAATATAGTGAAATATATTGACAAGTCTGTCTGGATCAAAATAGGTCGACTGAGTTACAGGGAAAAAGGCTTTACTTTGCCTATTAGAGGGTCTTTTAGAAACTGGAGTCAGACTGAAGGGTGTGTTGAAGTGTGTGTGTGATGGGTACAGGAGCACATAAAGAGTAAAGAAAAATGAGAATGGGGCTCTAATCCTGTGTGACCAACATTTGCTATTTATAGTTATACCTGCTTGTTGGGAATAATCTTGCTGCAGGCTCTAATTTAACCAATATAGCACACCTGCTCAGGTCTGCATGTAACTTCTCCAGAATTCTCTGTTTTCCACCCACCATTGACCCCAGTTCTCAATGCCCGCTGTCCCTCTGTTTCTTCAGACCTAGCGAGGCGCGTTGTCTGTCTTTACCGAGGTGGATCCTGCCCTTGAGAAGGTTTCTTAGGGTCCTGCAACATCACTGGTTTGCACTGCAAACTTTGCTGCCACTGAGCTTCAAGAACAGAGATAACAGTTCATAATTTACTTAGAAGAGACATATAAGATAATTGTTATTATTCATTGTGTCTTCAACTCAATTTCCTTTCTTTATCCCAAATAAAATACTTTCAGAAAATTTTGTGTTTGTTCGTTTTGTGTTTGATACTTGTATTAGTCTGGGCTTGTTAGAATGCAAGCACCAGAAACCTAAGTCAAACTTCCTAGAAGAAAATACTGGTTCCAAATCCTAGGAATTTCAAAAATGAACACTGGCTTTAGATGCAAATTCATATGAAAGCTCATATGATAATACTGGTCTATTTATCTACTTCTCTGTTTTTTAACTATGCTTTCATTTTGATTGGATTCACTCTCAAGCAGACAATTCCCCTATGTTAGGCAATTTAATCATTGTCAGTTCCAAGCTCACGGTTTTACCATCTCTATTTTTCAGGGGGAACTACCATCCTCTTTCCCAAAGTGTTGGTGTATTTTCACTGAACAAGCCCGGAGCACACATCTACCTTTAATAACTGTGTCAGCTAGTGAAACACCTTAAATTAAGATTGGACTGGGTTGTTAACAAGAAATAATAAGCAGAACAAAAATTGTAGGACCACCACGCTATAGCATACTCATTATTATTTAGCCATATTTAGAAAAGTCATATATAGAAAACAATACACTGTATATACAAACAATGCACAGCCACAACTCCTCAACATGCACTTTGGTACACACACTATCCTGGGTTGGCTATAAAATGCAGCTCTGAAGGGGCAAGCAGGAAAAATAAAATGTGGGAAAGCAGTTACCCAAACAACCAGGATGTCCTCATTGGTGCAGAAGGGTGCCGAGTTTCTAATATACAAAGCATCATGCACATCAGGAATGAAGGCAGGATGGCCAAATCAGGGAAAGGATAGCAACAGCAGTGCCCTCTTGGAAAAGGCAGAGTCTGCACTTTGACAGCCATAGCTCCTCCTCTGCCACTCTGTCTCCAAGTACTTCCCACCCCAACATATACACCACATTTGAGGATTGTGACCTTCACGAGCTTGTCTTCCTCTTTCCTTCCAAGGCCCTGTACACAGAGATCATGGTCATGGCCTAAACACAATATTTCTGCAAGGGACCATGTTCCACCTGGAATCTCTGTAGGATGCAATCTGACTTCTTCGACTGTTACACCTCCCCTTCCCCACATTTCACATTAACACTTGAACACTCATCCAACAGCGTCCTTCAAATTGTTTATCACAACTTGATCATGAAGCCCTTGGGAAGATTCTAGCATATGCCCCAGGATCCCTTATATTTACTCTGGATCTAATGTTTCCCATTGGGATTCCATGACTTACAGAAACAGAAATGACCCCCAGTCCCCCACCACCCCCACTGTGTGGACAGTGAAGATGAGTCAGAAATTGGGAGGGAGGAGGAGTGTGTAGGCAACTATCAACTATCTTCAGATTTGTGTAACTGCCGCTGACTTGAAGTTTTGTGGTCTTTGAGTTAAGCCTATATATTTTTCCTAAACTATCAACTGGGCCAGTAAAACTTACATCTCAGGCCATTTGCACATGTTGTTTTCTCTGTCATAAATGCTCTGAACCCAGAAATCCACATGGTGTTTCTCCCCCAGCTCCTGTGGATTTTGTTAAAATTCACCTTTTCAGTGAGGTCTTTCCTGGGTCCTGTATTTTAAATTGCAGCATGCTTTCCCTGGCACTCACTATCACTTTTCCTTTCTTTATTTTTTCCTAGAGAGCTTAATACCATCTCACATGTAATAAATTTTACTTATTTCTTTTATATAACATTTCTCTCCCTACACTAAAATGTCAGCTACAAGTTTTATTCATTGTTGTACCACTGGTGCCTAGATAACTGCCTAACACATAGTAGGTGATCAACAAAGTATTTTTCATCAAATTAATTAAATTTATCCAACTTCACATAATAATATAAAAATACATTATTATTGCTAAATTTACTATAAGAGAACAAAAAGCCACAGAGTCAAAGTTAGTTCCATTTATCTAGTTCACATGAGAGTATGCCTTTAAAAATTATCTGAAATTAATTAAGACTGAAATATAGGAGAACATGATAGCTAAAATCTGACTTCCATGGAACCTTAGGACTTTAGAAAGATGAGATCATTAAGACCTGGAGTAGCCAGGAAAGATTTCATGTTGAATCTTAAACTGAAACATAAAAGATGTGTTCAACTTCTATAGACTAAAAGGAGGGGTAGCAGGTTGACCTAGATGGTGACATGCACTTCAGGGTCCAATTCTCCCCCACAGAGCCTTTGAACAAAAAGCAAAAACTGTCAGAGCATCTTCAGAGCTCTAGAAAACAAAGGGTTGCAGGAATTGGGCAAGTGCTGAATCAAGAAAAAGGCAACTTTAAAATGGTAAAAAAAAAAAAAGCTTATGACACCCTTGCTAGACCCTCCCCTAGGTTCAGCATAGAGCTGGCCTGGGCTCTCAGTGTGGGTCCCTGGTCTCATTCTGGAGGGAGCAGTGCAACCTCTATCACATACCAAGGTGCATCTATGTCTGTGCCAATCTAGCTGGTGGCAGCCTGAAGAACTTAATCAGGACATTTGTCTCTGGTTTACCATCCCGGAACTTGCCCCAGACATAGAAGCAGCTTGCAGACAGCTAAACCACTATAACCACTGTAAATTATAAGAAACAGTCAAAATGCAGTGACTTGCGGCAAAGGATAACCAGTTTTAAGACATAAAATAGAGCACCTGGATGGAGAAAGTCTATTCTCTAGGGAGAAGAGTACATGCCCAGGACAAGATGCATGTTCAGAAAACACCAAAGAGAACCCTGTACTTTACCTTGGGGTGATTTTCAGCTCCACTGGTAGGAAGGCTAAGCTCTTAAGGGAGCACCAACCAACACAGAGCCAATTTTCAAAGACTGTGAAAGGTGTTTTTCTGCACTTGAGTGTTTCTTTTTGTTAGGTCATGACATTCAAGAAAATCTCTGTCTTATCACTAGCTGTATACAAACTTAAGGAGCAGACAGTTCAGGGAATAAAATCTAGAATTAATATAGTTAAATATTAAAATTTACAGTGCGCAATAAAAGATTATAAGGTAAACAAGGAAATGGGAATGATGGCCCACCCAAATGAATGAGACGAAACATCAGAAACCATCATCAAAGAAAATCAGGTTTGGAAATACCAGACAGTGACTTTTGAAAAATAGTTTTAAAAATGCTCGAAGATCTAAAGGACTAAGAACAAAGAAATAAAGGAAAATTGGAAAACAACAGATGAGCAGAGAAAATATCAATAAGGAGATAGAACTCATGAAAAGGAACCAAATAAAGTTAAAGACCACAGTAACAGAAATAAAAATTCTGTTCAACAGCAGATTGGAGCTAGGAAAAGAAAGAATCACTGATCTTTAAGATTAGACAATTGAAATTATTCAGGCTGAGAAACAAAGAAAAAAATGAAGAAAAGTGACCAGAGAATAAAAGAACTGTGAGATACCATAAGTGTGCCAATATACACATTACTGGAGTACAAGAAAGAGAAGAAAGAAATAGAGGAGCAAAAGTAATATTCAAAAAACTAATGGCAGAGAACTTCTCAAATTTAAAGAAAAACATGAAGATAAAAATCCACAAATCCTAATGAACCCCAAACAGAATAAATTCAAAGAGAACCATGCCCAGATATATTATAGTAAAACTCGTGAATGCCAAAAACCAAGGGAATACAGAAAACTACAGAAGAGAAGCACCATGCCATGTACAAGGGAAGGCTCAATAAGATTAAATGCCAATTGCTCATCAGAAACCATGGAGGCAAGAAAGCAAGGATGCAATATTTAAACACTGAAAGAAAACAATTGCCAACCAAGAATTTTATATCTGGCATGACTGTCTTTCAAAAATGAGGGAGAGATTAAGACATCCTTGCCCCCCCGCCAAAAAAAAGCTGAGGGATTTTGTCACCAGTAGATCTGCCCTGTAAGAAATGCTAAAGGAATTTCTTCAGATGGAAAGAAAAGGACTTTAAACAGTGGACTGAAGAAGTAAAAAGAAATAAAGACCTCTGGTAAAGATAATCATATGGGAAATTATAAATACCTCCACTTTTTATTTCTAACAGGTCTAAAATGCAAATGCATAAAAATATTGATAAACCTATGGTTTTGGACATACAATGCATAAAGATATAATATGTGATAAGAACTATAAAATGTGGGGTAATTGAGGGGTTTAGAAAAGGGTTTGTGTATGCAATTGAGTTAAGTTGATATCAAATCAAATGAGATTGTTATAAATTTAGGATGTTAAGTTTAAGCATCATGGTAACCATAAAGAAAATATCTGAAAAATACACACAGAAGGAAATGAAAAGTGATCTAAAATGGCTCACTACAAAAGATTAAACAAACACAAAAGTAGGCATAATGGAAGATTTGAGTGACAAAAATGGTATAAGACTTACAAAGACCAAATAGCAAAATGGCAAAAGGAAGTCATACATCATCATTAGTTACTTTAAATGTAAATGGTTTAAACACTCAGGTAAAAAAAAAAGCAGAGATTGGTAGAATGGCTAAAAAGGCATGGCCGAATTATACGTTTTTTACAAAAGACTCACACTAAACTCAAAGACACAACTATGTTTAAAGTGAAAGGATGGGAAAAAATATTCCTTACACATAGTAACCAAAGGAGAGCTGGGGCAGCCATACTAAAACCAGATAAAATAGACTTTAAGTTAAAAATTGTGACAAGGGACAAAGAAGGACATTATATACTTATAAAAAGGTTATTTCAACAAGAGATACAGCAATTATAAATATATATGCACATAATGCAAAGCTCCCAAATATGTAAAGGAAATATTGACAGATTAGAAGGGAGAAATTGGAGAAATATGAAATAGAGATTAAAAAAAAATAGAGAGAATCCATGAAAAAAAGTTCATTCTTTGAAAATGTCAATAAAATTGACAAGCATTTAGATAGACTGAAAAAGAAAAAAGAGAGAGAGGCCACACAAAAAATCAGAAATGAAAGGTGAACATTACTGCCAACCCCACAGAAATAAAAAGGATTATAAGAGGATACTATGAACTACTGTATGCCAACAAATTAGATAACTTGGATGAAATGAACACACTCTTAGAAACATGTAAACTCAAGAAGAAATAGAAGACCTCAGCTGACCAAAAACAAGTAATGGGATTGAATCAATATGAAAAATTTCATAACATAGAAAAGCCCAGATGGTTACACGGATGAATTATACCCAACATTCCAAGAAGAATTAACACCAATCATTTCCCTGAGTCTTGGCTAGGTGTTCACAGGGAACAATACCATTTGAAGGTCATCAGGCATTAGTGGTACATCCATCTGCCCAAATTTATATCGGGGGAATTTTCTTTGTAGCTCGGATTATACTGTACCCATGCCTCATAGTGGTAGATACCTGATCACTGTACAGTGACTGGAAATATTTTCTTCCTGTTTACAAAACGAAGCCACCTCTGAGAACTGAGAAGAGACAGTACTGTGGCCAACAGGATTAGCCCATCAGAGTCCCCGTTACGCAGGGCTGTTGTAATGGACTATAACTGGAGAGGCAAAAAGGAAATGACAGTGAGGAGGTAAAAGTTCCAACTGGGGTTAGCACCTTTCATTTGAAATAGGTTTTGAGTTTACATTTCAAGTCTTATGTATATGCGTGCATCAGTCAGACCCCTGTGTTAGATACTTTCTCATGGAAACAGAGAAAGACATACTCAGGTTTTCTCCAACTGATGTTTGGGAACAGGAGACCATTATTTTGGAGAAACCAGAGAAGTGAAGGGAAAGATTTCTCAGGATATTCAAAATACGATAAATATTTAATATGTAATTCTCCTGACATGCCTTCAGCAGGAGACATCCCTGGCTTCCATAGTATGACATTCTGGTGAGCAACTACTCCATAACTCTTCTTCTACTAAATAACCACCAAATAACTGCTTAAGTCCTTCTTTTCTCAAAGTCATGGCTTCCTCTTACTCAGGGTTGCAGATTCTCTCTCTGTATACTTTTGGCCTTTGGCTCTGCCACCAAATGTTGAATCTTTGTATAGCCCTGGACAGCAGATAGAATCAGATTAATCATTCACCTTCTAATAGGTTGCAACTATTTGGCAGATCTTTTTCTTCAGGTCACCCATTAGCAAATAGCTACATTAAACATTAGAAATCCTTGGTTGGCAGCCAATGCTTGATGCCATTAATGAGGCAGAAAATAATCAAACACTGTGCTAAGAAAACCCCTAAGTGGAACCCAAAACAAGATTATAATAAAATGGAAAATCTTCCCATGCCTTTTGATAAGAAGATTCAATGTGAGTAGATTTCATTTCTCTATATTCAATAAAAGCCCATTGAATATGCAACTAATATTTTTATTTTGAACTGCACAAGCTGATTCTAAAGTTCATTTGAAGAGCAGCCTAGAGACTTTCAACAAAGCATAGTAGTGAGGCAGATGACTAACCCTACTAGATACTACAACATATTATAAAGCAACAAAAGTTGTTAAAAGTGCAAAATTGATATGTGAATACATAGACAGATCAATGGAGTAAACAGAAAGAATAGAAATATACCAAGGAGATATATTGGAAATTTGTGAGTGAAAAAAAGTGATGGTCACATCTGGGTCAAGTTGGATTATTCAGTAAATGGTGTTGGGACACCTGAATAATTATTTGGGAAAAAAGGAGGTTGGATCCACACTTCACAACTTACATATAGTCAACTTATATATATTTCCAGATGGATACAACTTTTAAATTAAAAACTAAAACCATAAACTCTCTAGAAAAAAAACAAAAAATTTTACAAACCTAAGTGGGAAAGACAAAAGGCCTAGAAACCATAAAGGAAACTAAAAACTGATAATGCAACTTCATAGCAATCTAAAGTTTCTGCATGACAAAATAATACTACTACCTATAAAACATGAACAGATTCAAACGAGAAATGACAAACTGAAAAATATTTGCAATGCACATTATAGACAGAGATCATTTCCTGAAATTACGACATGCTCTTGCAAATCAATTGAAAACAAACAACACAAAAGAACAGCAATGGCATTAATTAAAAAGTATATATATGAATAGTTCACAGAGGGTGAAAACAAATTCTTAGCCATATTAAAACAACCTCACTTACTATAAGGGAAATATAAGCCCAAAGTATCTATTACTCTCTCGCAGATACAGAAAAGTTCAGACAGTTTCATGCTGTGGGTATCTGATACTACGGGTATCAGACTGCATTTGGCTGCAAATACCAGGAAATCCAACAAACAGTGACTTAAATAAAATAAGAAGCTTGCTTTCTCAATTCACAACAAATCCAAACGCAGTTTGGCATGGGAGGCTTGCAATGGCTCCAGGATGACCTCCAGGTTCCAGGTTCCAGGTACCAGGTACCAGGTACCAGGTTCCAGGCTTCAACCTACTTCTGATACTAGGTCCGAGTGCTTACAAGATGCTGCTGCCTCCAGATAGCCCCATGCATGTTTTGAAAAAGCGTTCCCTTTCTAAGGACTGCATCTCATTGGCAGATTCTTTTATGGCTGCCCATAACTAGGACATCACAAATTTTAGCTGGCACATTGCTGTCCTGAATATAGGCAAGAAGAAAGAGGGATGGAAACTGGCTAGGTAACTAATAAGGCCTTCTAAAACACCTTCCATACTTGGGGCAGGCTCAAGTCCTTCTGTTAGTGTTGTTGGTACAGCCTCTAGGGAGGGTAATTTGGTAATATCTATCAAAACATGCAAAGCATATTTTGACACAGCATTTGTGATTCTAGGTTTTAGCCTTCAGATGTAACCATGAGTGGGTAAAATAACAGATGCACAAGGATAGTCATTGCAATTTTATTTGTAATGACAAATATTTGGAAAATCCAAATTATATTATCAACATTTAATTAAAGATAAGGCATATATGAGGATGGGAATATTATAAAGTTGTTCGAAACAATCAGTCGGCTGTATTTGTAAAGATGTAAAAACATCTTTAGGTATATAATTAGATGAAAAAATAAAAATACAGAATAACAGGTATACTAGTTCATACTGGTGGTTTCCATGAAGGGAAGTTGGAAGGCTGAGAGCAAGAGTAGGAGGGAAATTTTTCCCTCATCTCTGTATTTTCCTTGTAAATTTCATACTAGGAGATTAAGTTTACATTTTTAAAAATAAAAGTAAATACATCAGACGGGAGTGGTGGACAGGCCAACTACATACTTTCTCTAATTTAATTGTTTACAGTGAGTCTTCTCCTAACAGACAAATAAATACAGGACTAGTCTCTTCACCCTGCAACACAGTCAGACTCCATTTCCCTCATTCAGGACACTGAGTCCAGGAGACTCAGAACATGAAAACCCACTCCCTCCTTACTGCCATTCTCATGTTAGCCCTCCAGGCCCCAGCTAAGCTCTCAGAGAAAGAGCTGACAAGGTCCCAACCTAGGAGAAGCCTGGAGCAAAGGACTAGGATGTGGTCATCTCCTTTGCAGGGGATGAAAGGTGTCAACATCATAGAGCTATAGACTCTAGAGAGGTAGACCAGATATCTCTGGATCAGTTCTACAATAATTGGCTCTATCTCTATTGGTGAGTAACTATCTATCTCCCTGGGCCTCAATTTCCTCATCTATAAACTAAAAGGAGCAACCAGATGATATTCAAGGGGCATTCTTTCTCCAAAGACTTCTGATTCTATGTTGTGTTTGTAAAATTCACTAATTTTAAGCTACATAGAAACATATTGAGTACTCTTTCATGGATCAAAGAAGAGAACCTTAATTTCAAGAAAAATACCTTACTTTGGCTACTGGGGAACTTTTAGAACTGGAGATGTTCCTGAAGGATGTGTTTTGGTGTTTGTGTGATGGAGGAGGAAGTGGTGAGGGAGATGCAGTTGGGAAGGTGTGCCAAATGGAGGAGATGGAAAAGGGAAAGTTGAATTACTGCCATGGTTTCTCCCTCAGTCTGTCTTTCCATCCCACCCGCCATGTCCAGAACTTTGCTCTGTCACCCCCCCGCCTCCAATTGTCCATTGTTGAGCTGTAGATCTTAAGCTTTTCTTCATTATTTCATCTTTTCCAATCATATTTCTTCCCCATCCTCTCTGCTGCAATCATGAACACATATTTTCATCCACACAGAGGTTTACATCAGGGAACAGGACACTCGACAGCCATTCTGTGTAGACTTGAGGAAAATCACAGATGCCTGAGACCCCTTTAAGCCCTTTCACTCTAGTTGGTATTTCCAGGAAAAAGGACCCTAGTACAAGTCATTTTTTAGAGGCTACTTCAATTTGTGGGGTCTTGGTCAAGTCAATGAACCTGTTTCCTCCTCCGAAAAAAGAAGATATGAATTATTGCCTCTATCACACTTTTGGAAGATCAAGTGACACAATTTACAAGACAGAGCTTTGAAATCTTGACATAATATAAAGAATGGCTAGGGTATTTAGCCCACCATTTTTCATTTCTGCCCTCTTGGCCAATGCCAAGTGGTTCTGGATGTTCCCTCTTAATTCTGCAAAGGATTAAGGCTCTTTCCTGTCTGGGGTTCAGGCACATCCCCTTGTTAAGCTTCAGATAAAACTGCTTTGAAGTTACTGTCTTGCCCTTTGCCACATTAGTGAGGTGCCCTTGTGGACACTTGAGGACTTGGGAATTGCATCATAATTTAAAATCTCTACCAGTTCTATGTCTTTTGATGAGAGATTCCCGGATCTATGCCTTAAGTTTGGGCTGGGCCCTGAAAACTGAGTGGGGAAGAAACTCAGCAGCCTGCTGCCCTTCAGTGCCATGTCCTTGGTGTCCTTAGAGGTGAAGAGCCTCATCCTGTTTTCCAAATTTATCTCAGCCAATTACTAGCTATGCAACCTTGGGCAAATTAACCAATCTCTCTAAACCCCAGTTTCCTCATCTGTAAAGTGGCAGTAATAATAATATCTACCTTGTAAGTCTTTTTAAAATGTGAGATATTGTATTTTAAAAGTACTTAATGTGATGCCTAGCTCATAGAAAAATGCTTGAAAAAAATGTCAGTTGTTATTTTTGCAAGCATAGGTACAAGATGATTAGAGATAGTCATAAGCAATAAACACAAACAACACACAGGGAGATGACGCTTAGATTGGGCACTCAAAGAGGCCTTGACCTGAGACCTGGATGATGAGGGGGTTCCAGCCAGGCAAAGATCTGGGGGCAGAGAATTCCGAACGGGGAGAATAGCACACGAAAATGCCTTAAGGAGTCAGGAAGGAGCTTGTGCTCAGGTCACAGAAAGAAGGTCATGGTGACCAAGAGAGTGGGTGGAAGGGGACAAAGTCCAAGAAGTGGACATGGACCAGATCAGTTCAGAACTTCAAAGCAATGGGAGGAATTTGATATTTTTTCTTCTTCATGCACTGAAAAGTCTTTGCAGGATTTCAACCTGAGTGACATGCCTGGTGAGCAGGGAATGGACTGGAGAGGTTCAAGAATGGAAGCTGGGAAGGGAAACAGGGTAACTTTCCAGCTTGATGGAAACATTCTATAATCTTGAGAGGGATGTGGGTTACACAGGTGTATGCATTTGTCAAAACTCATCACAACTGAACATTCTATGTAAAGTAAATTTCAAAAAAAAATTATAAAAATAAAAAGTTTAAGTTTTAGCTAAAGTTCATTATGTCTAGAAATTTAAAATGAAAAAACAAATAGTCCAAGGGAAGGACTGAGTCAAGGATCACCTATATTTGCTTTCTCCCCTAATTCTCCTGAGAAGTAAATAAAATAACATTTTAAAGTGCAGTATAATTGTGAAGTTTACTGTTGCTCTTTTGCCTGGCAGTGTGCTCCTCTAGCAGCAGACCTATGCAGGACAAGCTGTGATTGTCTGCAATGTCTTTCTTTAGCCTTCTTGACTGGATCTGGCATGAGAAGAAGGACAATTCAATGCGCACCTCAGCTGGGTCCACTTCCCTACTCCCCTGACCTCTGGGGAGCTAGATGTCTGACGGAGGGCCTGGGGCAGCTCCCCAAGTGCAGACATACTCTGGGGATGAGTAGAGGAGAAAGTGGTTTCTTGTCTCAACTTGCCTGACCAGAGATGCCGCTGAAGGGGGTTATCTGGAGTTTGCCTCAGGAGAGCCCGAGATCAGGGAGGAGCGGTGCAGGAACATCAAAGAGACAGGCTGCAAGAGCCCCACACAGGGAGGCTTCTCTTCTGATAGCGCTACCCAATCCTGAGCCAGGCACACCTGAATAAACACAGCTGGGCACACCCAACCCCACTCCTCAGGGAATCAGGCTGTGCCTTCTCACCAGGGAGCCTGATCTCCAAGCGCCTTCTTCCTCCTCTCTGCTCTGATATTTTCACATGACAAACAACAGAGAAAGGCCTTTCCATAAAAGGATAGGGCAATCCATAGCATTAATAGCATTAATATAGTGCTTTACCATTTAAAACCTCTGTCAGTGATTATCTTATTTCCTGTCTACACAAATGCTTGAGGAAGTTAAGGAAATTTAAGTTTACTAAAGCTGATGAAATACAATATACCAGAAATGGAACAGGCTTTTAACAAGGTGGAATTATTAGCTTACAAACTTACAATTCTGAAGCCATGAAAATGTCCAAATCAAAGCATCATCAGATGATATCTGGACTCCTCTGTCACTTGGCAAAGCACATGGTCAGCATCTGCTGGTCCTTCTCTCCCGGGTTTCATTGCTTCAGCTTCTGGCTTCTCCGTCTGTGGCTTTCTTTCTGAGCTTCTGTGTGAGTCTTTCTCTCTCGGCTTCTCTTCTTTCTCTCTGAACATCTCTCTCTGAGCTTCTCTGAGTTTCACCTCTTATGAAGGACTCCAGTAAGAGGATTAAGACCCACCTGGGGCAGGCCTCAGATAACCTAATCAAAAGTTCCCACCCACAATAGGTCTACAGCCACAGGAATGGATTAGCTTTAAGAACATGATCTTTTCTGGTGTACATACAGCTTCAAACCAACAAAGAAATGTAACTATTCCTACTCAGCAAATATGGCTTGCAAGCGTGAAATGTTTTCCCAAAGTGATAGGGTCACAGAGTCTGAACTAAAACACATAGCTCCAGTTCACAGCTCCCCAGGGCTACCAAACGCCAGGGTATGACTGAAATTTCTAAGGGATTTCAAATGCTATCCATCTCAAAACCTCTTATTACTGGAAACCCAAACTTTAAGGAAAGGAAAGCAAAGTTTAGGGCCATAAGACAGGGAATGCTCAAACCTAGGAAACACCCAAACCTGAGCAAATTACAGGAAGGATTTTGGGCAGCTCACCTAGAGGGTCCCATGATGATGGATTGCAGGTGTCTTGGCCCTTCAAGTCTCTGGAGCACTTTTATTTAACCTCCAAAACCTTCTGGGGAGAGAAATGTCACCTTCTGAAAGGTCCTTTGAAGGAGGTAGTCCTGGAAATTCTCAAAGCTTCTGAACTCCAGCTCCTTAACTGAAATTCTACACTGTGCTGAAGATGAGCTTTATCACATTGTGGCTCACATGACTCTGAGTCCTTGCATAAAACTGATGAAATTACAGAGACAAGATTCAGATGAAGAAGAGCTGAGAAAATCTGAACAATTAAACATGGGCTATTCTAAAGGTCTAGAATAAGTTAGACCCAGTGTCAAAGAAGAACAGTAACACAAAGCCAATTAAAAAGAAAAAAAAAAAAAAAAAACCCTAGACAAAAAGGGAGAAATGGACCTTCAGAGTAAATTCATTGAGATAATCAGATATCTAGACAACAGCCATGTAAGAAACAGGAAGGTATGGTTCAGTTAAGGGAACAAATTAAAATCAGAATAGACTCAGAATTTGGAACAACTTCAAACAAATCTCCTAAATCAATTCAAGGAGATAAAAGGAAAATATGCATAAAGAGATAAAGTATATTAAGAAGACAATGTGTGAGCATAAAGAATTTGAAAGTATAAAAAGAAATGTAACAGAAATTATGGAGACTAGAGGCACAATAGTAGAGATTAAAAATGCACTAGAGACATATAATAGCAGATTTGAACAGAAAGAAGAAAGAATCGGTGAGCTAAAAGATGGGACAATTAAAATTGTACAGTCAGAACAGATAGAGAAAAGAATAGAAAAAAAATTGAGCAGTGTCTCAAGGATTTGAGTGAAAGCACAAAGCACACAAATATACACATCATGGGTATCCCAGAAGGAGAAGAGAATGGAAAAGAAACAGAAAAATATTTGAGAATATAATGACTGAACACTTCCCAACTCCTATGGAAGACATAAATTTACATATCCAAGAAGTGCAACATACTCCAAACAGAATAAATCCTAATAGACCTACTTTGAGACACACACTAATCAGAATGTCAAATGCCAAAGATAAAGAGAGAATTCTGAAAGCAGCAAGAGAAAAATGATTCATGACATATAAGGGATCCTCAATAAGACTAAATGCCGATTTCTTACCAGAAACCATGGAGGCAAGAAGGCAGTGACATGATATATTTAAGGTACAGAACTGAAAGAAAAGAACCGCCAGTCAAGAATTCTTTATCTGGCAAAATGGTCCTTCAAAAATAAGGGAGAGTTTAAAATAATCACAGATAAACAGAAACAATTCATCAACAGAGATCTGCCCTACAGGAATTACTACAGGGAGTTCTGCAGGTTGAAAGGAAGACAGGAGAGAGTGGCTTAGTGTCATGAGAATAAATGAAGATCATCAGTAAGGGTAAATGCAGAGCCCAGTAGTACTATATCATCAATATATAACTCTACTCTTTAATACTTATAAGAAGCAGAATACAATTGAACAGGAAAAAGGTATATTTCCTGATAATGGATGTGCAAAGTGGGACAAAAACAAAATAAAGAGGGGAAACAGAGGGATATTGAAGCTAAGTTAGTATCTTTTGAAATTAGTAGATTATAGAAGTGGATTGTGTAATATAAACCCCAGGGTAATCCAAAGAAAGTATTTTAAAAATATACAGAACCAGAAATGAGAAAGGGATCAGTCAGATACATCACAAAAGATCAATTATACCAAAAAGAAAGTAGCAATAAGGGAAAAGATAAACAAACAAACAAAAAGATATGACATATAAAACCAAAGGACAAATTGGCTGAACTAAGCACTGCCTTTACAGAGATAACACTGAATGATTATAATGGATTAAACTCCCCAATCAAAAGACACAGGTTGGCAGAATGGATTAAAAAAAAAAAAGCATGGTCCAACTATATACTGTTTATAGGAGACTCACCTTAGACTCAAAGTCACAAATCGGTTGAAAGCAAAGGGATAGAAAAAGATATTCCACGCAAATAGTAACCAAAAAAGAGCTCATCACTATTAGGGAAATGTAAATCAAAACCACAATGAGGTATCATTTCTCACTCACTAGAATGGCTACAATTAAAAAAAAAAACAAAATTACAAGTGTTAGGATGTGGAGATATAGGAACACTCATTAATTGCTGGTGGGAATGTAAAATGGTGCGGCCACTATGGAAGACAGTTTGGCAGTTCCTCAGGAAGCTAAATACAGAATTACCATATGACCCAGCAATCCTGCTACTAGGGTATATATGCAAAAGAATAGAAAGCAGTGACTCGAAGGGATATTTGCATACTGATGTTCATAGCAGCATTCTTTACACTTGCCAAAAGATGGAAGCGGCCCAAGGGTGTACCAACTGAGGAATGGATAAACAAAAAGTGTCTATACATACAATGGAGTACTATTCAGCTGTAAATAGGAATGAAGTCCTGCTGCATGTGACAACATAGATGAACGCTGAGGCCATTGTGCTGAGTGAAATTAGCCAAATACACAAAAGGACAAATATTGTATGATATCACTGATATGAACTAATTATAATAAACAAATTCATAGAGTTAGAGTCTAGAATAAAGGTTACCAGGGGATAGATTGGGGTAGAGAATGGGGACCTGATGCTTAATTTGTACAGATTTTCTATTTAGGTTGATTGTAAAGGTTTGGAAATGGGTGGTGGTGATGGTGAGTGCAATCAATAACACTAAATTGTATAGGTGAATGTGGTTGAAAGGGGAAGTTTGGGGTAGTGTATGTTACTAGAATCAAAGAAGATAAAACATGGGACTGTATAACATAGTGAACCCTGTGGTGGGGTTAATAGTACAAGTATAAGAATGTTCTTTCATGTTGTAACAAATGTATGACACTAATACAAGGTTTTAATAATAGGGTGGTATATGGGGAAAAATACACTTAAAGTAAACCATGGAGTATAGTTAATAGTACTTTTAAAATATTATTTCATCAATTATAACTAAGGTACCACACTAATGCAAAGTGTCATCAACAGAGGGGTACATGGGATTTTTTTACATGACTTTTCTGTAAACCTACAACTTCTCTAATTAAAAAATAGTAATAATTTTAAAAAGATTACAGCATTATCTATATTTGAAAAAAAAATAATAAAACTTTTGTTTTTGTATGACAAGCGATTGGGTCCTGTCTTAGCTGATGTGAATATGCAGCCAATTAAATGACTCCAAAACAGGAGCCCCTAAAAATCTCCAAGGTGGGGTATATATTTGTGGTGCTTTTATATTATTCAAAAGGGACATGAGGTTTCAGGACTTGGAAAAGATTGCGCCACCAGTGGTGGGATAGTGTCCCCTCTCTGTTCTACCACTAGAGGGAGAGAGCAGTTCACGTCCGTCTCCCAGGTTCTCTCATAAGTTAGGAAAGCTTGCTTGGGGAAATAGTACACTTTATACACAACTCCAGAAATTCCATTTATTTTACCACTGCCCCCACTAAAGAAAAAGCTCTTTCAGAGAACACAAAGGGGCCCATGTCCCAAGGGAAACTTAAGGTGACAAGAAGGCAATTCTACATCCACCTGTATCACCCATGCATGGGCTTCCTTGATAAGAGAACCCAGATTTCTTTACCATCTCCACTCCTGACAACCACATCCTTCAGAGCAATGATTTGCAAAGTTTCCCTGGGGAAATTTTTTCTTTTTCTTTCATACTTTTTTTTTGGGGGGGGGGCAATCCATTAACCTTTTAAAAGATACAAAATTATTACCCTATTTTTTATTGTTAGATTCAATAAGCATAAAATTACATTTCAATAAACATAATCAGAACAAACATAATATAGAAAAAAGAAAATTTTGATGGAAGGGTGTTTATAGTCAATAACATAGAGAATCACTATTATATTTGTAACTTTCTGTCCTTCAACAATTGTAATTAAATAAAATCTAGGAGTGAAACTGTGATTACCCATATTAAATGCCTATGGACATTTTGAATGAAACTGTCTACCTCAATATTCACAGTTTACTTTTGGCTTGTTAATATTTCTAAGCTAGGTTGATGATAATACTACTCAGTGAACACTGTGTAGCCAAACCTTTTCTAAATTTTGTTTCAATAACACTTATTTAAAATAAAATTAAAAAAAAAATACTCATAAGGGAGACCAGTGTTACAGAGTCTACAGGGATGAAAGAAAATAGAAAAAAGAAAGACAAAGAGAGAAAACTTCAATAAATTCAGAATATTCATTTTTAACTTTTATACAAAACAAAGGACATGAGACTGAATTTTTTAGATTTTTATCTTTAACCCTTCATCAGTAGTAAATTCCAACAAGTTGTGGTTTAGTTTGAATTATCTTTCCATGAATGAAATGGATTCTGTATCCTGCATTTCCTATGCATTGACCTTATTTGATAGAGTTTAAAATGCAAAAACTCTACCTAAATGATAAGGTGTTCAGTGGTAACATTTTACAGATAGGCAATTCATTTATGAAACATGTCAAAGCAATCTGTAGAAAGCCAGTACTTCCAAGTGTCTAACTTTCATTTTTCACTTTTATTCTTATCTGTCATTAAAAAGCATGTTATTCCTTTCTTCCCTTAAAGTATTAAGATCATTTTTTTTTAAATATTGCCTATAACAGGCAAATAAGAAATTCTACCTGCTCATTTCACAGTTTTGAAATTTGTGACTAAACTTATTTTTTAACTTACGGAAAAGATAACCATTCCATTGTTTAAACATTTTGACAGAACTATTCCTCTTGATAGCCATTGTAATTCAGCCTGCAATAACAGTTGTTTATGATTACCTTTTATATTATTCCTAATAAAAGTAATTATCTCAAATTTACCAGTTAGCCTTTACTTGATTGACAATGACAAATTTTATTACCTCACTGTGATGATTAATTTCATGTGTCAACTTGGCTGGATCGTAAGGCCCAGTTGTTTGGTCAAGCAAGCCCTGGCCTGGTTGTTACTGTGAGGGTATGCTATAGATGGATTTATGGCTATAATCAGCTGGTTGCATCATCTACAGCAATTGCATCTATATCCAACAAAGGAGATTGCCCTCAGCAATGCAGGGAGTCTCCTCATCTAATCAGTTGGAGGTCTTTAAAGCTGGAACTGAGGATTTTCAAGAATCAGAAAGAATTTCTGCCTCAGCTTCAGTCAGCCAGCTTCCCCTGCGGTGTTCGGACGGGCCTGACTTCAGAATCACCTTTGTCGGAGTTTCCAGCTTGCAGTCTGCTCTGTGGAATTTGGAATTGCCAGCCCCCATGGTTGCATAAGCCAGTTCTTCATAATAAATTAAATGTATGTAAAATCTGTTGGTTCTGTTTCTCTGGAGAACCCCGACTAATACACTCACTAAGCACAAAGTTTGTTCAGCTGACATTCATTTTGTAGCAGGACTTTCTCCTGAAGGAAGTAGTATGCTGATTTACATTTGGGCACAAACTTCTCAATCTCAATAAGCATTTTAGAAAGGCTTCAGTCATTGCAAATGTGCCATCAGAATGTACTCCGACATCCTAAATAACTTTAAACTGCAAACTATATTAATTGATAGTAAAATCCTTCATAGTTTCACATAATCAGAGTTGGTTGAGTTTGTTGACAATGAAGCTGAATAAAAGAATTCTTCCTTCATATCACCATCATGTTCAAATCAGATAAATACAAAAAAGGGCTATATTAGTGACATCTGTGCCCTTATCAATTTGCAGTGAAAAATATTCTGTTAGCTTTATTTGTTTGATAAATTGGTCTTCCATATCATCAGTCAGTCTCTTAAAATGTCATGCTACTTTCCTTGTCACTGATTCACTCAACATTTTATTTTTTGTATTCATTTCCTTTTTTTTTTTTTAGAGCAGTTGTAGGTTTTAGAGAAAAATCATGCAGGAAGTACAGTTCATATATATCCCTCCCACGCACACACACAATTTTCCCTATTATTCACATTTTGCATTCATTTGGTGTCTTTGTTACAGTTGATGAAACAATATTATTATAATTATACTATTAACTATGGTCTATCATTTACTTCAGGGTTCACTGTATTGTACAGTCCTATGGTTTAAAAAATTTTTATTCTAGTAATATGGATGCACAACCAAAATTTCCCCTTTTAAGTACATTTAAATTTATAAGCCAGTTGTGTTAAGTACTTCCCCAATGTTGTACCACTATCACCACCATCCATTACCAAAACTCTTCCATCACTCCAAACAGAAGCTCTGTGACAATTCAGCATTAACTCCCTATCCTGCTGCTCCCCAACCTGACTCCTGGTATTCTAGTTCTGGAACCTTTCCAACATCACAATGAGTGAAATAAGCCAGACACAAAAAAACCAATATTGCATGATTTCACATATATGAAATAACTAGAAAGGAAAATTCACAGAGTCAGAATATAGAATCCTCTAACATTTTCAAGTAAAAACAATTTGATTCTGTCTTTCACTGATGGTTTTGGCAATGTATAAGGTTTTTAACTCTTAGAAACCCATAGTACTACTTTGTAAGACTTCTGCAAATCACCAATGCTTATATGTGAAATGTTGAATATCTGCTACTGTTGGCTTTTTAATTAAATACTCTATCTCTCAAAAAAATTATTTTGGTTCTGAACTGGTTTCTTTATGTTTTGTATATTAAGGCCCCTTAACCTTTGGTGGTTTCATTGCTTCACCATCCAGTACTTCTCTGAAGGTAGCACACTGTGGTTTTAACTGCACCATTAAATATAGCTTACAGAACCAAATTTGATACATTAGGCATCTTATTTCTGAGTAAAATTAGTAGAACTCTTTTGGCCTTCATTTCTTTGGAATCATTTCCTTCATCATAATTTGGTGTACTTTACCACCATGTTCAGAAAAGTCATGAAAATTTTGACACAAAAGTCCAGTGAAGTTGTTTCACCATCTGTACATTAGAGATCAAATTAAGTAATACAGATTTTAGTTCCCTAACTTAAACAATGATGTTAAACTATAGATCTTTAAAAGACTTGATAAAAATTTAAATGGTTATAAAAATAGCCGGTTCTAAAAATCAATAAATTCTGTCATTTGCACAGTTTCACAGAAGTTTGGGTTATAGTTGATAAACTCACCTTCATGTCACATATTGTAATGGGGTCTTACTCTATATGACTCATAAGCAGTTCGTGACATGTGTGATTCACCATGTGAACCTGACATCATTCAGATTTGTGACAATGAGCTCACCTCCTGAACTGGCAACAAAGAGCTTGCAAATCAACCCTGATCCATGTACCACAGTGAGGTCCGCTTCAGAGGATGTATAACCCAGAGCAGTTCAATATTGGTTTGAACCTACCTATAGATACAGTCTGTACCTTTGCTGCCAATTAATTGCTTTCTCATTCAGTTTGGATTCTCTCAGGGTCTCCTCATCAGAATCTATAAAAGTTGTAAGTGAAATAAAAACTCGGTCTCCGGAAGCATTTCTAGCTTTTCTTGCCTGTTTAAGAGTTTGACTCTTTTGGAAATTAGACCAGTTGGTAACCCTCATCCATCTTATAGGGAAGGCCTTTGTCCGATGAAGGGGACAAGAATTTCCTCAGAGCACAAAGACTTCAACAGAAGTGTCAGAGTAAAGTCATTCAGTCTAGTCCATTTCCTTTGCCTACAGACTGCCCTGTGACTGCGATTTCTCTCTCCATTTATCTTTCAGTTGCTGAGGGACTTGGAATAGTAGGACTCCATTGTTGCCTTCCCCTGAAATTCTTTGCTGTTTCATGTCAATGAAATTAAGCCCAGCAGGAAAGATGGCACCACAAAGAGGATCTTTCAAGACTGTGTTTGTATCTCTCATTCTAAGGGCCTCAGCACAGGGCCTCAATTGTATTCAGTCAATGAAGACAGATACCACATCTTCTGTGGGTCCGTTGGGAAGGAAGGTCAGAAACAGGGGCTGAAGAAGCAACTGGGTTGAAATATTCCACAAGCAACTTTACCAAGAATGAAAAAAAGAAAATTAAAATTGGGACATCAGCAGTAATTACTGCAAAATATAAAGGGATTTGAATCAGACAAGTTCCCAAGAGGAATCTGAGTATACCCCAAATGTTGCACATCAAGAGATTTTAACAAAAAGACTATTTACAGAAATGTATGTAATCTGAATGAAGGTAACAGATAAGGGATGGTGAGGCACCCAGAGATGAGGGAAACTATTACCACACATAATTTTGAAGGGTCAGGGGACAGAAATCAAGTTTTGGAACCCAGTAAGAGCTGGAACCATGGAGAAAAGGCTGCCCAAAAGGAGCTCTAGATGTCATGGATCATAGCTGGTGCCAGATATGTGGCACCTAGAAGGAAGGAAGTGGGGAAGAAATAACCAACGTTTTCTTCTCCCTTCCTCTCTCCCTTTGCCTGAAGTACCTCTCATTGGCCAAACCCAACCCAAACCAGGGTGATGTGATTCAATAGGGGCCAGCACCTCAGACAACAAATCAGGATAGAGAAAGGTGAAGAACTGATCACGGTGGCAAGTGGAGGACAACCAGCACAAGTGTACTTTGTAGAGCAGAAAATCAGAGCATAAAAATAACTCTCTAGCTCCAAGCCTAGACGTTAGTTCCATCTCTTCGCCTTTGCCCTGTGTGCACCGAGCAGTATATTGAAGTTGTCCCTACAGCTGGGGTGAGGGTAGGACAGATTTTTGGTTCTTTTTAAATTTGGTTCCTATGTCACAGGATGGGCCCTAGATCGTGGTCTCTTGACCAGCCTTAATGGACTTCAGCTCTTTAGCTGTATGGGGCCTTGGTAAAGGGTAAGTCAGCAAATCATGGGCTTTAGAGTCAAAGAGGCCATTGTTCTAATAAGGTCTCACAAGCACACTGACCTTGGAAAAGCGGCTGAAGCACCAATAGTCTCAGTTGCTCCCATCCCTACAACTAAAACAATACTAACCCCACAGGGTTGTTATGGAGATTAAATGGTATAACCATGTAAATAATGTAGCACTGTGTCTGGAGCATTTTAGAACTTCAATACTGATAGCAATTTTCATCCATTTTCCACAATTAGTTTTCCTAAAACACATTCAATGCCCAATGCCCAGTACCCTACGTAGTGCCTTGGGCATAAGAAACACACATAAAATATTTCGAATGAGTAGATTTAATTAATCAATTAATGAATAGCTTTGAAGCTAGATGGGCTTTGTCTCAGTAGTTCCCACATGGGCCTTACAATTTTGAAAAAACCTCTACTTTCCACTATTTTCTTTACTTCCTTATTCTAATAGAAGAACCCAGTCATTTCCTGTTTCAAAAGTGTAAGGCCCATTACCAGAATTTCCCTTTTCTGTTTCCTCTTAGAAGGGTGCTTTGGGTTCTGAGCTGATGTGTAAAACCAAGACAAATGGCACACCCAGACACAAAAATTTTTACCTCCTTCCTTTTTGCCACTTAATAATAGGTAACCAGAATCACTATTCTCCCAGTCCGCCTTTAACCTCTGGAACGGGAAGCAAGAAAAAAAGACTTTCCCTTTATATTAATCTTAATATCACTGCAGGGAACTGAGGGCCAAGCTCTAAAATTACCTGTATTGGGTAAGTAATTTTGGCTGCTGGAACAAACAACCCACAATTGTGTGGCTTAGTAAAACAAAAGTTTTTCTCTTTTTCATGTTATACTCCAGTGGAGGACCCAAGCTACCTTCTGTCTGTGTCATCAGCATTTTCAACATGTGGCTTTAAGGTTACCCTGATGACATCCAGCCAGCAGCCAGGGTAGAGTCAGAGACCAAGATAAAACACATTCACTCTTAACTGCCTCTAGGAGAGAATAATTCTCATTCAGGAGAATTAATCATATGGCCCCCACTTAGAAGCAAAGGGGGCTAGGAAATGAAGGTTAGCTTATGCCAAAGAATAGAAAACAGATTAAATAAGCATCCAGCTGATCTCTGCCCTTCTGATCACCAAGTATCTTCCTCCCCTACATAGAACTTACTTGCCTCTTCCCCAAAAGAGAAAACCCAAAGTCCCAGCTAGTTACTGCATCTAGGTGGTCCTGACCTTTCCATTAGTTCTGCAAGCGGCTGCTTGTGGTCCAATGAACTATGACCCATAAAGACAATTTATCTGCACATTTCATCTAAATACTCAATATTCAGTGGAGGGACAACAGTAAGATACCTGCAACAAGAACACCCATTCAGAATGGTAAGAATGTATTAACACAGCGGTCACAAGCCAATAGCAACTATGAAATGCTGCTTGGCTGACACTGTGAAGGCCCTACCTGGGCTAGAAGAATTTCTGTGATGAGTGGGAGAGAAGTAGTGTGCCCTTTCCATGGTCTCTCTCTCTTTCTCTCTCTCTGTCATATCATTAGCCAGAAACAAAATTAAGGAACAGACAGCTCAGAGACTAAATCCCAAAGTTATACTTTAAGATCAGTGTGCAACAAAAGATTGCAAGACAAAGAAACAGGAAATGATGACCCATCTAAAGGAATGAGATAAAAATCCAGAAACCATCAAAGAAGAGGACCAGACTTTGGACATAGCAGATAAAGAATTTTTAAAAATGATCCCCAATATGCTCCAGGAGATAAAGGAAAACACAGAGAAAGAACTAAAGGTTATGAGGGAAGCAATGAATGAACAATAAGAGAATCTCAATAAAGAGATAGGCATTTTGAGAAGAATCAAACAGAAATACATAAGTTGAAGAACTTAATAACTTAAATGTAAATTTCCACAGAGGGTTTCAGCTGCAGATTGGAGCTGGCATAGGAAAGAATCAATGAACTAGAAGAAGAGACAATTGAAATCATTCAGACTGATGAGCAGACAGAAGAAAGAATGTAAAAAACGGAACAGATTCTAAGAGACATGTGGGACACTATCAGACATACAAATATATCACCCAAAAGGAGAATAGAGAAGGGGGAAGATGGAATATTCAAAGAAATAATGATAGAAAACTTCCAAAATTTAGCAACATGAATATGAATATTCAAGGAACCCAATGAACACAACAGGATAAACTCAAAAGAAGCACACCCAGACACAGAGTAGTCAAACTGCTGAATGTCGAGGATGCGAGGTTTACAAAAGCTGTAAGATAAAATCAACAGCTATGTACAAGGGAGCCCTAATAAGATTAAATGCTAATTTCTCATCAGAAACCATGGTGGCAAGAAGGCAATGGGACAAAATATTTAAAGTGCTGAAAGGAAGCAATGCTAACAAAGAATTTTGTATCTTATGAGACTCTCTTTCAAAAATAAGGGAGATTCTATGATATTTCCCAATAAACAAGAGCTGAAGGAGCATGTTACCTCCACACCTGCCCTACAAGGAATGCTAAAGGCAGTCCTTCAGACAGAAAGGGTATCAGAAAGTGGTTTTAAGCAGCATTAAGAAATAAAGACCTCTAGTAAAGGTAGTGTGCCGGTTTGGATGTATTATGTCCCTCAAAACACCATGTTCTCTGACGCAATCTTGTGGGAGCAGATGCATTAGTGTTGATTAGGTTGGAGTCCTTTGACTGTTTCCATGGAGATGTGACTTGATCAACTGTAAGTGAAATGTTTGATTAGATAATTTCCATGGAGATATGGACCCTGCCGATTCAGGGTGGGTCTTGATTTAATTACTGGAGTACTTTAAAAAGAGCCATACAGGCCCAGGCACTTGCTGCAGCCAAGAGCAACATTGTGAAGAATGCATAGGAGCTGAGAGAGGAGCTGGAACACAACCACAAAGAAAATATAAGAAAAATATACATGCAGAAAGAAATGAAAAGCAATTTAAAATGGTACGAGATAAAAATAGTAATAAATAAATATGAAAATAGGCATTAACAGAAGAATTGAGGAACAAAAAGGGTATAAGAATTACAAAGACTGAATAGTAAAATGGCAGAAGTGAGTCCTACATGATCAGTGGTTACTTTAAATGTAATGGATTAAACTTTCCAGTTAAAAGGCAAAGATTGGCAGAATGGATAAAACAGTATGACCCAACTATATCCTGTTTACAAGGGATTCACCTTAAATTCAAAGACACAATGAGGGAAAAAGTAAAATGATGGACAAATATATACCATGCAAGTAGTAACCAAAAGGGCTATACTATTATCAGATAAAATAGAGTTTAAGACAAAAATGGTTATGAGGGACTAAGAAGGTCACTATACATGGAAAAAGCAGTCGATTCAACAAGACATTAACAATTATAAATATGTATGCCCATAACAGCAGAACCTCAAAACATATGAAGCAAACATAGACATATTTGGAGAAATAGATGTTCTACATTAATAGTAGGAGACTTCAATACACCACTTTTAATAATGGTTAGACAGAACATAAATAAGGAAATAGAATACTTGAACAATACTATAATCCAACCTGCCTTAATAGGCATATATAGAACACTTCACCCAACAGGGACAGAAGGCACATTCTTCTCTGGTGTACCTGGGTCAGTCTACAGGAGAGACCGGATATTAAGTCACAAAACAAGTCTCCATAAATTCAATAATATTGAAATCATATAATGTATCTCCTCTGACCACAACAATATGAAGCTAGAAGTCAAAGGGAGAACTGGAAAATTCATGAATATGTGGAAATTAAACAATGCAATCTTAACCAATGGATCAAAGAAGAAATCACAAGAGAAATTAGGGAATATCTTGAGACAAATGAAAATGAAAACACAACATACCAAAACTTACGGGATGCAGCAAAAGAAGTTCTAAAAATTGTAGCTCTAAATGCTTACATTAAAAATGAAGAAATTTAAAAAATCAGAGACCAAAACTCTCAACTGGAGGACGTAGGTAAAGATGAGCAAGCTAAATCCAAAATGAGCAGAAGGTAGGAAACAGCTAAGATTAGAGCAGAGATAAATGAAATAGAGAATTAGAAAAAAGAAAAAATAGAGATATCAAAGAAACCAAAAATTGTTTCTTTGAAATTATCAGTAATATCAAAAAACCTTTAGTTAGACTGAGAGAGTAAAAAGGAGAGATGACACAGATGACTACAATGATGAATGGAAGGGAACCATTGCTAACAACACCATAAAAATATAAAGGGTTATAAAAGGATACTATGAACATCTGTATGCCAACAAATTAGATAACCTAGATGAAACAGACAAATTCCTACAAAGAAACAAACTACTACCCTGACTCAAGAAGAAATAGAATATCTCAACAGAACAATAACAAGTAAAGAGATTGAATCAGTAATTAAAAACCTCCCAACAAAGAAGAGCCCAGAACCAGATGGCTTCACAGGGGCATTTTACCAAACATTCCAGTATTAATACCAATCCTGCTCAAATTCTTCCAAAATATTGAAGAGGAAGGAATACTTTCTACCTTATTCAGTGAGGCTGGCATCGCCCTAATACTAAAGCCAGAGAAGGATATTACAAGAAAAAAAATTACAAACCAATACCCCTTATGAATATAGACACAAAAAAAACCCTCAGCAAAATACAAGCAAACTGATTATACAGCATGTTAAAAGAATTATACACCATGATCAAGTGGAATTCATCCCAGGAATGCAAGGGTAATCCAATCTAAGAAAATCAATTGATTTCCTATTCTCCCCACTGCAATTCAAAACAGTCTTTTCCTCATTCAACCAAAATGAGTAAGTATTGAGAGTCTATCATGTGCCAAGTACCATTTTAGCTACATGGGGATACCATGATGAGCAAGAAAAACAAATTGCTTGCCCTCATGAAGCATATATTTTGATAGTAGAGAGAAACAAACAAAAAAATTAAAAAGAATTTCAAGTAGTGGTAAGCAGTATTTATTTATATATAAATTCAATGAACACATATTTAAAAAGGGAGCTTCTGCCCTCAGGGACATATATTCAAAAAGAAATTACAGAGTCACTTTAACACACAAAAGCCTTATAGCAGTTGTGTCATTTTATTTCTCTGTGTCACAGCTCCTTTTTCTCAGGACCCTCTAACTGGAGAGTCCTGTGATTCTAACGCATGGCCTCTTCCTCAAAGACCCTACAATCTCATTGGGAAAATAAGACACCTTCATACTAAACAAAAGTAAACAAAAGATCATTCAGGGCCAAATCATATGTCAACAACAGATTTTTAATAAAACTATTAAAAAATGCCAGTGACTAATGCACAATGTAAATAATAGAGGAAACTATGTGTGGAGGGGGGTGGGTATATGGGAACTCTCTGGACTTCCTGTGCAATTTTTCTGTAAACCTAAAACTGCTCCAAAAGTTAAGTTTATATATATATATATATATTTATATTTATATCAGCTAGAAATGGTGAGATTTTAACTAAATCCTGAACAATAGCGTTTAGTGAAGGGTGAAGTGAAGAAGGAAGAGTTTAAAAACAAAGCCTTCTACCTGCTCACAGGACAAGTGGGTGCTGAATAAATGAACATTCATTCATTCATTCATTCAACAAATATTTCTTCAGCATCGACTCTGTGCTGGACATTTTTCTCAGAGCTTATGTCACAGCAGTAATCAAAACAGATTGAAAAAAAGAAACTCTCTGAATTCATTGGGTTTACATCCTACTACATCAGGAAACATAAATAAGTAAAAGGTATGTCTGCCCCAGGTAGCCTGCGTGATGCCCTGCCCAAGAAGCTGTGCTCCTCATGTACACCTTGCTCTCCAACAGGCACCACGCTGAAGCGTGGAAAGTCCTCCACCCCTACTGGTACAACCAGTTTTCACAGCAGAGCTGCTTCATGCCTTTTACAGCATCTCAGTGACTCATCTTCTTTATTTGGGATTTCTGCTTCTCCTCCCCACAGCTTTAGCATAGATCCCCTGGGGGTTGGGGATAGAGTAGGGGCTCAGTGAAGAAAAGTACAATCTAAGTTGGGGCTGATCATGTGGATTTAAAAACTGCCCACAAATCCAACTCAGAGTTGACACAAATCAGAGTTGATCCCCCACCCTCAGTTCAAGCTTGTGGTCTCCAATTCTCTTCATACAGTTTCTTTCCCTGTGAAGCTCCTCAAAACCTCTACTGCTACCCACCCTCCATGATGTTTTAATCAGCAGGGCAACCATAGCTTCTGCTACAAATCTTGGACCCCTGTTATGCACAGTTACCTTAAGCCAAAAATAATAATAATAATAATAATAATAAGGCTTAACTTGAAGAGATTCATACTCTGATCCCTTAATTCTTCATCAAGGCTTTCCAGGGACAGCTTGCAGGCAATAGCCCTTATACCCCTGACTTTCACTTCTATCACCTGGAGTTTGTCCCTGGCTTTTCTTTCAACTTGGCTATGGCTCTATTCCCACTCAACCTGGCCTCTGGCCAGCAGGCCTCTCAAGTTAAAGAATCAGCATTGCTCAATGAACCAGCCACATTTTTTGATACTTGTGGAGCTCCCTCCATAAGGCATCCAGCTCCAATAGGTTTTACTCTTTTTGCAATGTCTACTTTAATTATAAAGAAGCAATGAAACCTAATATTTAGTGAGTGCTTATTTGTGCCAGGTATAAATGAATGTAATACACGTATTATCCCATTCATGATTCTATGATGTAGACATTAGGTTTATTTTATTTTATAGATGACAATAAAAAACTGACTCATAGAAAAGCTAAGTAAACTGCCCAACTTCACATATATTGAAATTGGTAGAGCTGACGTTTGAAAATAAGCTACTATGCTTCCAAGATCTCATTTACTATAAAATAAAGCCTAAGTTAGGGGCAACCTGCTTGAAATGTATTGACTTCAAGGATTCCCAGAGCTGAACAAAGTATGAAGCACCTTTCTGAGACACATTTCCTTCCTCCAAACAGAAAACACAGGAAATCACCTTTTCAGGTAGCATTTTAATATGGACCAGTAGATCCTGAGAAGCTGGTTGGAGAGGGCTCCAGATGATCCATCTTCATCTTGAACCTTGCAATACCCTAGGTTTCTAGTCTTCTCTGACTCAGTCCCAAAGCCTAGGAAAGTACCCAGACTCTCCTAAGACACTGGAATACTGGTTCCAAAAAGACATTTAATCAATTAGTTGATGTGTCCATAAGAAGGACCCACATCCCACTGTCTTTAAAACCGGTAACTAAGCTCTTGATTCATTAACAGTTTTCTGACCATCTATTTTGAGTCACATACTGTTATAGGCTCTGGGGATAAAACAGTGAACAAAATAGGTTTTAAAATCTCCAGCAGCCTAGATTATTACAACAGCTACTTGATTTGGCTCCCTGCATTTCTCTCACCCCACTCCCAACCCATTTCCCACATATCTTTTTGAAATGAAAATCTAGTTTTATCACATTCTTCTCAAAATCCTCCAATGACATCTCATTGTCTTTAGGTAATATTCCAAAGTCCTTAAAATGGCTTCTAAAAATGGCCTCCATGACTGTATGAGTTAGGGTTCTCTAGGGAAACTGAACCAACAGGAGATATCTGTAAATACAAAATTTTATGAAAGTGTCTCATGCAACTGTGGGGATGCACGAGTCCAAATTCCATAGGGCAGATAGCGAGCTGGCAACTCCGATGAAGGTCTTCAATGAACTCCCCAGGACAGGCTGGCTGGCTGAAGAAATGAGTTCTCTCTCTTCCCCCTTAAAAGTCTTCAACTGATTGGGTTAAATCCAGCTGATTGAATTATCTCATTGCAGAAGTCACTCCCTTCTTGATATAATCAGCCACAAATGCAATCAATTGACTGATGATTTAATAAACCAGCCTTATGGTTTATTAAAAGCCACAAATGTCCTTGTAGTAAGTTTAGGCCAGTGCTTGCTTGACCAGACACCTGGGCACCACCACCTTGCCAAGCTGACACATGAACCTAACCATCACAATGACTGACCCTTAAGTCCCACCTCTTGTCATTTGCATACTGTGCTCTTTCCCATCCAGGCTTCCTTTCTCTCTCTCGAGCACTCTGGATCATTCTCTCTCCCCCAATTCTTCTTCGCCCACCTTTACCCAACCAAATACTGCTTAGCCAGTTCTCTGTTGGTGAAATAGCCACATAGCTCTCTACATACCTCTTCTTTAAAATCTGAGGAAAGACAAATGTGGTGGCTGTGGGGGCCAATCCTCTACCCCTTGTGATAGCTTAGCAGAGAACTGCCTCCATGCCTCAGAGGTCCCCTATTTCTAACAGAACCACTTCTCTGACCAGGGAGCACTATTGTTGAATAGTCACTTAGAAGTTCCTCACCCACCACCCACCACCCCAACCCTATAAAGATGTGAACACTGTGGAGAGCAGGCTTCCTCTCTGTGTATTGTTGGCTACAACACTTGCAGATTTTCAATGCCCAACCTAAACTGCACAATCCTGAGAACTTTGGGGATTGCAAGTGCTCCACTGCTGCTCACGTGTTTTCCCCTGATAAATCCGATTTTATGTCTATACCACAGGGAAAAAGCCAAGGTCACACAACGATTTTGCACAACAAAATCTCAAGTATTTGTTTTGTCTACTTCCCAACATGGGCAAGGACTTCTCTGTCTCATTCACGTCTGTATCCCCCAAGCCTAGCATGGAGCCTGGTACATAGTAAGGAATCAATAAATGTTTGCTGAATGAAAAGTACTTCTATAACAACACATTATCCTGTGACTGTTTTTTTATCTTTTCCCCCAGATAGATTTGTAGAAATAGTATTTTATTCAGGTTTTTCATTCCAAGCACCTAAAACAGCACTTGCACATTATCCTGTGATTGTTTTTGTGTCTTTTCTCCCAGACGGACTTGTAGAAACAGTATTTTATTCAGGTTTTTAATTCAAAGCACCTAAAACAGTACTTGTAACATACATGCTCAATGAATGCTGGATGAACCAGTAAAGGAATGAATTAATTCAAGGCCCTTCCTTCATTTTCTCTCCTCTGAAAAATGAGGATATAGACTATCTAAACTCTTCTGTTGCTCCACTTCTATTGTTATATAAGTATCAACTTTACACAAAGGTAGCAGTGTTTCTGAATCTTAGAAAGTTGAAATCTTGACTGCCAGGAATGTTGAGCAATGTAATATTTACTGAAATAGAAGAACAGAAGGAAGGATAAAGTTGGGAAGCTGACTAGGGTGTGCCTTTTCAAAAATTCTGAAGACATTTCCAAAATCAAAATGTATAGAACTTTGACCAAGTGATAGAGTGGATAATAAAAAAACCCAAAGTCCCCAGATTCTGTTTTCATCCAATTAGTATTTTTTGTTAAGGCTAGCAAAGTGGTTTTCAAACCGTGTTTCCAAAAGTCTTTCTGGTGGGAGAGATGAAGTTGAAGTTTTCACAAAGTTTATTTTTAAACACAAGTTTCTCCAGCCACTATCTATATAAAAAATAAGAATTTAACCAAATATTCTAAAATAATAGTAAGACTGTGGACATATTATTGAAATACTACCAACAAATTGTGGGGATCATAATAATATTTCTCTTTCCTTCAATTTGGTTGCTTCTCAGATTCCCATAAATTTTCTAATAAAATATTTTTCTATTTCAGCTTTCCATGCTTGTAGGCTTCTTAGAAATTGTCTTGACTAAACCAGATATTTTTCCAGAGGCAGACCAAAAAAAAATCTGATTTGTTTTACAGTTAGTTGCATGTTTTTCTGTCTCCCTGATGATAATGTGATTGTGAACTTTCTGAGAGGGAGAAATGGCTTCTATTCCTCTTTGAATCTTCACAGTGCTTGGCAGAGAATCCAGTACCTTAAAGATTCTTAGTAAACGTTAATAAATCATTTGAGTTGACCAAAGTCATAGGGTGAATTTACAGCAGAATACATGGAGCCAAGACTGAAAGCAAATTTTCCCAGTCTCATGAGCTTAACAACCTTTTTAAACAACCAGTCAGTATGAAGTTTTTTGGCAAGTCCTTTACTTAGTTGACAGTGAAAAGGGGTAATAAAGAGTTTTCTAAAACCATAGTCCTTGAACCACGGGTATTCTGTGAACAACTCATAGATGGGCCAGGAGAATTTATAAAAGTTAGTCCAAACCTTACCCCCAAATTTTCAACAACAATGGTCCTAACAATTTTATTTCTACGTCTCACAAAATTATACTGTTTCAATTTGTTTTCACTCTCTGCTGTTTGGATTATATGTTCTGAAATTAAATGAGAAAATATATCCAAAGCACCTGGAGCACAGTGGGTCTGTGACACCCCTCTCTTTACTTCCCCCTTACCCTCCACACTTTATAATAACACTTTGTCAGCTGTTTCACAGAAAAATGTAACCAAAGTCAGGCCTTCATCCTTCATACCACCCCCTTAAAAGATACTGCCACCGGCTCCAGCCTATTTGGGATTTGGCAACTTGCAATTTCTGGAAAGATCTGCAGAGGCTTAGTGACAGTGTGGGTACTGGGTTCCTGCAGAAGAAGAGGGTATTAAAGGCCTGTGGGAGCCCCCCCCCCCACCTTCGACTGTGCCTATAGGAGGGTGGGTAACTGGGAAGTTCAAGGACCACGGAATGAGGTGCTCCAACAGCCCAGCTGTTTGGTCAAGAATCATTTTAGTTGGGCAGCTAAGCTACGCACTGACCTTCAGCTGTCCACATTTGAGGTTCATGTACTGAGCACCTAATCGTAGTGAGCATGGAGAGTGCCATATAAGAAATACGGCACAGACCCTGCTTTCCAGGAGCTTGTGTGTCTGCTCCCTTGGTGTCTGTATGGAAAGCTTTCTGTTAACATGAGGCATCTCACCTGCCTCTCCCATGAGACGAGAAGCCGACTGGGTGAGTTCACATTCCCTACAAGAGGGAAACACAAAGCTCGTTGCATTGCAGCTGCTACGTGCACGGGGCCCAAATGAAGCTGATCAGCATTAACATGAAAAACTTGCGTTTAGTAAAGCATTTTCCCATATACTTTGCCCTCTGGTCGTAGGCAGGGAATTTATCATTTTACAGTTTAGGGAAATGAGAACAGGGCACTTAAGTTATACACTCAAGGTCACATGTCTAATAATTAGCCATGCAGGGCCTGGAACTCACTGTCCCAAACACTGAAGCGTGAGATTGTACTGCTACAGACTCAAGCCTGGCCGGGGGAAGGGGACATTCAGTGGAGGCCAGACAAGCCGGTGCCTTAGCCCATTTAATCTCCACAACAACAATCCCATGAGGTCACTATTATCCTCAGTTACCCCTTCCGGTTTCCCCTAAACCCATTCTCACACACACCCTTGGGCTGCAATATATTTGACAGCTTTGCCCTCCCTGTCAACATCAGACAAACTTATTTATACCAAAAATGTAAACTCACCCAGGCATTTCCATTATTAAGCCTTTTTTTCCTGTTAAGTATTAACTGAAAGGCTTCACCTCCGTTCGTAGGGTTTCAGCCAGTGTTGACTAGAAAGAAGGAACCGTGGGCAGGCTTGCAGCTGGAAGTTATTTTTGCACCTTATACACTCAACTCACCTCTGCTTTTTAGTGCAAAAGGTGACTGGGGGTGGAAGGAGGGATGAAGTAAAGGACAGGCTGGGTCAAAGAACTATGGGAGGCTAGATCCAGCCCATCCTCCCCCTTCCCCTCTGCACTCTTGCCCCAGTCCCCCTCTGGCCAATTCACTGTCTTTCAGTGTATAGCCAGCCCTTTTGACTGTATCCTCTGCTTCCCCAGAGCAACTCCCCAAGTTTATGTTCATTTCTGGATGCTGCCTTCTGAGACAGTCAATCTTTGGCTACAGGTCTCCAGACCCTCTTATGCCCAGCCCTCTGGCTCCAGACCCCGTGCCAGGAGCTCCTCAGTGGAAGCCCACTGGAAGGAAATCTGGGAGCACTTGAGCAAAGCTAAGGAAAAGAAAAAACAAACTTCAGATGGCTTGGCCTAGGAAAGAAATTCAGCCAATGCGAATGTGTGAGTGTCTTTGTGTTTATGATATTGGGGATTGATAAATCGAACAGCTCTTCTCCCATACCTTCACAGAGCTCTCTCCTTCATTTTGTTCAGGTCTCGACTCCAAGGTTCCCTTCTCAGAGAAGCCTTCTCTCATTGCCTTATCTGCACTTAAACTGCTTAATTTTTTATAGCACTTACCCCTGCCTGACACCACCTTACACACACCCACATACTTGCATGCAGTTTATGTGTTTGTTATCCATTTCTCCCACTATATTAGTCTTGCCCACTAAAAGTTCTAGGAAGGAAGGGACCTTGCTTATCCTTTGAATCAGTCTGAGTTTAGTCAGGAACACAGAGCTACTGTGGTATAACAAGGAATTTGGACTTAAATAAACAGCGAGGGAGCTGTGGGAGTGACGTCCAGAAGGCTGCAGCAGATTAAAGAAACATCACTAACTGCTGCAGACCAAAACGTTGGAGGGGTGCATAGGACAGAACTTATGGGGAAGTCCGGAAAACCTCTACCTTCTCCCAAGAATCATGGCCTCCACTTCACTTAGACTTTCCACATCTCACGTGCTTTCCTCATATTAGCAAACTCGAACTCAGGACCACACCTGGAAGGTGACAACACTGGTGGTGCTGCCAGAAGACAACAGACAATCCAGCACCTCCAAACACTGCTGCATCCACGGAGCCCACGAAAGTCCCTAACTCCTGGGAGGTAGAAACGTGGTAGATGATCAGTAAATAACTGTGAATGAAGGTTTCTAATGAAAAACCTCGTCAGTGTTTAAAAGACACTAAAATATTGAAAGAAAAATATTTTGAACTAGCTCTTTAAGAGTAATGTGTGACAGTTATTTAAACAACAAAAGCCTATTTGTTATGCAATATATTTAAATAGGTATGATTCATCATCAGTTTTATTTGTGAAAACTGGTTGTTGTTCCTAACTTCAGAAATAGAGTACGAACACTTTGCACTTCACCTCTGTCAGCCTTGATCTCACTCAACTGTGGGCAGACAATTGTTTACCATCTCTGCTACCTGTAGGTTCTGGCTGCTTGTGAGGCAGGGGGCAAACCTTTTCAACTTGAAAAGCTCAGCCATAATCACAGCCTGGCAGAGAGGAGAGGCTCGGGACTCTTTGTCAAATGAGTAAAGGGAAATGTATGTGAGCTCTGCTCCATTATTCATCATCTTTGAGAAGATCAAACCTAGAACACATCCAATTGTCTCCATCAATCATATACTGAAAGTTGAACTCTCCTGGAACTCAGGCATAATATGTCATGAATGGAATGTTATATGGTCATAACACTTACAGAAACAAGATAATAAATTATGTCAAGCCAGAGGATTTAACCTATTATGTTCCCCAAAGGGACATGTCAAGTCCTAAGCCCCCATCCCACAAATGTGACCTTTTTTGGAAATAGGGTCATTGCAGATGGAATCAGTTAACTTAAAACGAGGTCACGCTAGAGTAGGGTGGGTCCTTAATCCAATATGACTGGTGTCCTTGCAAGGAGCAGGGAGGGGACACAAATGGACACAGAGTAGAAGGTCCTGGGAAGATGGAGGAGGAGAGATTGGAGGGAAGCATCTACGAGCCCAGGAGTACCAAGGGTTGCATGCAAACACCAGAAGCCAGAAGAGGCAGGGAAGGATCCTCTCCTACAGGTTTCAGAGGAAGGACGGCCCTGACAGCACCTGGATTTCAGACTTCTGCTCTCCAGAACTGTGAGACAATAAATTTCTGACATTTTGAGCCAACCAGTTTGTGGTACTTTATTACAACAGCCCTGGGAAACTAAGATGTCTACCTGCTAACCCAGATTTCTCAGACTCACCACTAATGACATTCTGGGCTGGATGATATGTTGCTGTGGGGGACTGTCCTGTGCATTAGAGGACGTTTAGCAGCATCCTTGACCTCTACTCACCACATGCCAGTGGTATCCCCCATCAACCCCCAGTTGTGACAACCAAAATTGTCTCCAGATGGTGCCAAATTCCTGGGAGGCAAAATCACTCCCAGTGGAGAACCACCATTCTAATTCAATATAGTAAGTTAAGGTAAACGTACTTTTTAAAATGGGATTTTGGAGCTGATATATAAAGTGCCTGTTAAGTAGGTTATATTTGGTAGCAATTTTCAGCTCCCCAGAGAACAGTAATAGCCAAATTCATTGAGGGTTAATACATCCTATGCACTCTTCTAAGTGCTTTATTTGTATTAGTAACTCATTTAACTCTGACAACCACCCCATAATGTGGGCACTATTGTTATTTCTCATTTTAAAGATGAGGAAACTGAGGGACAACTAGACAAAGGTCAACTTTGGGCTGACCAGTCCAGTCTAGTTCCTGAGCAGTCCCATCCAATTCCTGGACTCATATCCGTAACCACGAGCGTATGCTCTTGGGTTCCTGGAGTCATTGAGTTCCTGTAACTAAGGCAAGTAAAGAATCAAAGTGAATTGATAGGAGTAGCCTCCACCCACTCTGCTGAAAACTGGAAGTCTTTCCTCTGGGCACGGGGAATATTTTCTATCTCCTGAAAGATCATTTTCTCCATGGACTTCTTGTAATGATTACAGTACTGTTCTTGTCAAATAAATGTTCTTGTGAAATAAATGTTTATTTTCAGGACCCACATCCCCTCTACTGATTCAATGACCACCTGTATTAGTCAGGTTGCTCTAGGGAAACAGAATTGGCAGGATATATATTATATAATACACACACATATGTAATTTTATAAGATTTATTACAGGAATTGGCTCACCTGACCATGGGGATTGACAAGTCCAAATTTTCTAAGGCAGGCCACAAGTTGGCAACTCCAATGAAGGTTTCAATGATTTCCCCAGGGGAAGCTGACTGGCTGAATTAGAAATAGAAATTCTTCTCTCTGATGGCTGAAATCATCAATTCTCCCTCTAAACCCTTCAACTGATTGGATGAGACTCCTCTCATTGCTGAAGGCAGTCTCCTTTGTTGATTATGATAGATGTAATCTGCCATAGAGGCAATCAACTAACCAATGATTTACATCCACAAAATACCTTCACAGTAACAATTTGGCCAGTGTTTGCTTGACCAAACTATTGGACATCATAACTAACTAATTTGACACATGAACGTCATCACACCATCTGTGCCTGTTTGGATATATTATGTCCCCCAGAAAAGCCATATTCCATAATGCATTCTTGTGGGGGCAGACTGATTAGTCTGTTGATTAGGATGGAACCTCTGATTAAATTATTTCCATGGAGGTGTGGACCCCGTCCACTCAGAGGGTATCTTCACTGGATTACTGAAGAGAACTCGAGAGCTGATCCAGATACTTGCTGACACTTGGAGACTCTTGAAGATGCTGGGAGATGCAGACAGAAAGATGTTTGGAGATGCTAAGCTAAGAGATGAAACCCAGAGTTTGCCTTGGAGACACTAAGAGAAGACCCCCAGATGCTTAGAGAGAAACATCCCGGGAGAAAAAAGCAAGGATGCACAGGAGCTGAGAGAAAGGAGGTAAGAGAAACCCAGAGACATTTTGGAGAAAGCCATTTTGAAATGCAACCCAGGAGCAAAGGAACAGCAGATGCCAGCCACGTGCCTTCCCAGCTGACAGAAGTGCTCCAGACACCATCAGCCATTCCTCAGTGAAAGTATCCTCTTGTTGATGCCTTAGTATGGACACTTACATAGTCTTAGAACTGTGAATTTGTAACCTAATAAATCCCCTTTATAAAAGCCAATCCATTTCTGGTATTTTGCATAATGGCAGCATTAGCAAATCTGAACACCATCCAAGCCACAAACTATTCCTGCCAATGATTTATCCCAGTGCCTGAAATCCTCACTTTATTAGATTAAGCTTCCCAGTTAAAATGGCCATAATTTACATTAACATGCATGACCAATTTAGAATCTATGATTCCTTTAGAAATATGGTCTGCCATACCGGAAAGAGATAGGCTTTGGAGTTAGACAGTCTGAGGCTTACTCCTAACTCTACTGTTTTACCAGCAGACCCTGGGAAGATTGTTTCATATCTCTGAACCACCTGTGCATAATTGGGCATTACATTCTGCTTTGCTGGATTGCTGTAAGGATTAAATAAAATGTCTGTGGAAGTATATGGCATAGTAGATATTCAACAAATGGTTATTTTTATTTATCTGCTTGTAAGGGTCAGAGCTTAAGAAAATGGGATACAGGAGGAGTAAGTTTTGGAAAAGATCTGGTACATGGAAGATGTTGCTTATATGGTGAGGAAGCTGCTACTGTTGGTAAGTCTATGTCCCAAAACTGTATCCCGACAAAGCCTGCCAGCTTTCCAGGGTCCTAAGCAGACCATTAGGTGAGGCGCAGTGGTGATGGTTTTCAGGGGAAGTGTCAATTTACTAGCAGTGGACTGTAATTAGGGATACCACTCAGCCACAAGTCCTTCCCATCTACATCAGGAATCAACTTGCAGGTCATGTGTCCAGAAACAAACCTGGGAGAGTTGAAGATTTGGAAGCACTGAGCACTGCTACCCCTATACAGTGAGTTCCTGACGCCAGAACTCCAGGGCATCCCAGGTAAAGGTTTTGCTCTGCTGCCCACCTCCAGCCCCAGGCACAGTGGTCCAATCACTCCACTCAACATACTATCCCATTCCTCTAAGACTTTGCATCCCTGCTCCCATTCAGCACCTTATTTTCAGCTGCTTCATGGGCCAAATGGGAGCATGGGGGGTTCTTATTCCAACCAGGAATTCAACAGGTGCTGACAACTCATAATGTCTTTTGGCAACCTGACCCAAAATAGAACTCACTACTTCTATCAACACGTGCTCCACAAGGCAAGTCTATGATGCACAAAGGCAATTTATCAGCACTCATGCTTTTCCTGCTTAGATTACTTCAGTACCCTTTGTTTTAAAGCTTCTTCTAGCCCAGTTCCTTGAAAAATACTTTCTTTCTCAGAGCCAAAATGCCATAGAGTTAGCTCAGGACCAATACATATCGTTACCTCAGAAATGGTCACTTCTCAGAAACCACCTTCCCTCCATAACTGCCAGTAAACACAGGCCTCTCAGAGGATGATAAAGGACTTTCCAGAAAAACTATCAGGAGATGTAATTTTGTTCATGTGAGATGATTAACAACAATGGTACCACACTGGACTGTTCCTTTTAGCTAAAGGAAATAAAAGAGCTGGTCCAAGGTGTACAAGAGGACAGAAAACATTTTTTATGGGGGTAAGAAGCTGTTTACCTCTGATATGCTTCCAGTTTTGGTTTAAATACTTTCAGGAAAGGAGATCTCACTCCTTTCTGCGTGCCTGTTTGAGTACTGGACCATTTTACTTATCAGAGCTTATGTTTAGCTAAAAGCTGCCCCTTGATTCAAGTCTGGCTATCCATAATAATAAAAAAACAAGTAAAATTTACCTTCTGACAAAAATGACCACTGATATTTGTAAAGCAACAGCATAGACACTGTCTCGCTTATTGTACGTAATCCCATGAGTTGGACATTATTATTCTCCTTCCTCTTAAAACAATGAGAAAAACTGAGGCTCAGAAAATCTAAATGATGCCCAGGATCATACAGCTGGGCAGGGCAAAGCCATAACTGAAGGCTCTGCCATCTGAAACAAGATCTTATACTTTATTGACTACACATACTACCTCACCCAACAAACCCTTTGAAGGATGGCTGCCATGTTTCTCCTGAGTTACCTCTTCTCTGGGACATGCATCTCTAATCACTTTAATTACTCCTTAGACAGTGGTTCTCAACTGGGGGTGACTTTGCTCCCCAGAGCACATAGGACAATGTCTGGAGACATTTTTAATTGTCACAACCAAAGGATGTTACCGGCATCTAGTGGGTAGAAGTCAAAGATGCTGTCAAACATCCTAGAATGCACAGGACACCCCACCACAAAGGGTTACCTGGTCCAAATATCAGAGGTGCTGAGGCTGAGAAACTCTGCCTTAGGAAAAACGGTTTGTTTGATTTTTAACAGTTTTATTCACACACCACACAATCCATCCAAAGTCCCTTCACTATGCAAAGAACCCTTGGACATGTTCCTGTTTGCCAACTTATAGTGCCAATATAGTAGGTGTGGTCTGGCCAGAGAAGTACCGTTGAGCTTAATTGGTAATGAGGAGCACAGGTGGAATGGAAGACAGCATGGCGGAATGGAAGTTCAGACAGTCCATCTGGCTTTCTCTGGAACCATAAACTCTGAAGGCTAGGGGGAGAAAAAAGAGCAAGAGAATGAACACAGCAGACCCAGCCCATCTTAATCTGGGAACAAAAATGCCAAAAACTTCTCCCAGGGGAAGAGCTAAAAAATGGCGCCATATATATATATATATGTCAAAGTCACTCAAGACCCCTAATTCTCAGTTTCCTCATTTAGAAAATGTAAGTTATAATAAAGTATGTCATTTCAGTCACACAGGTACAAAACATCAATTTAAAAACCCTTCAAATGCTGTAATGTATTGCACCAAGCATGTCTATCCACCAACTTTCCCAGCCCTTTCAAAAAATCCTCCCGGAGCCAACCTCCCACCGGCAACACCTGGTCCTTCCTGGAACTGCCTTGAGTTGCTGCGGAGCCAGGTGCTGCTGCAGGTCAAGGCCTGCCCTGCCCTGAGCTGGGCGAGCGCCCCGTGCCCTTCCTCAGGGGTCAGAGAGGATCTGTGGGAGTAATGGGAAAGGCTCGGCAAAAACAATAGGCAATGCGTTACACAAGTATGGCCTACTTGCAAAGAACAATTCTCCAAGATGTGGGTTAACTGTGAAAAGCAAGTCACGGAATAAGGTGCAGCATGAGCACATTTGTGTGGGAGGAAAAAAAGAAAAAGAAAATCTGCATAAGTGAGCAAATTTACATATATAAATGCAGAGTAAAAGGATTTAGAGACTAAAAAGGAAAGCACCAAATGTTAACAGTATTTCCTTCTGGAAAAGGGAATGGGCTTGAAGAGGGCGGGTAGTGAATACAACAATCACTTTTTAAAAAAAAATAGATTTTCCTTTTTAAAGCAGTTATAGAGTAACCGAACAACTGAGCAGAAAGTACAGGGAGTTCCCATATACCTCCTCTTCCCCGCTTCCCCCAACCCCACCCCACCTCCCTGGCCTCTGCCCCCACCCCCGTTTCTCCTACTATTAACATTTGATGCAGTTGATGGGCCAATATTAGTACTTTATTATTAACTAAAGTCCATAGTTTACATTAGGGTTCACTTTTTGTGTTGATCAATTCTTTAGGCTTAACAAATGCATAATGTCATGTGTTCCCCATTACAGTGTCATGCAGAATAGTTTCACTGCCCTAAAAATCCCCTGTGCTCCACCTATTCATCCCTCCCTCCCTGTCCCCAAATCCCTAGCAACCACTGATCTTTTTTACTGTCTGTATAGTTTTGCTTTTGCCAGAATGTCATATAGTTGGAATCATATAGTTTGTAGCCTTTTCGGACCAGCTTCTTTCACTTAGGTATATGCATTTAACATTACCACTTGTTTTTTCATGGCTTAATAGCTTATTTTTTATTGCTGAATACTATTCCATTGTATGGCTGTTCCACAGTTTATGAATAAAACTTTTATAATCATTCACCTGCAGGCTTTTGTGTGGACACGAAGTTTCAACTGCTTTGGGCAAATACCAAGAAGCACAATTGCTGAATCATATGGTAAACCTGTTTAGCTTTGTACAAAACTGTCAGACTGTCTTCCAAGTGACTGTACCACTTTGCATTCCCACCAGCAATGAATGAGAGTTTCTGTTGCTCCACATTGTCAACAGCATTCGGTATTGTCAGTGTTTTGGACTTTAGCCATTCTAATAGGTGTTTAATGCTATGCCATCGTTAATTTGCAATTCCCTAGTGACATGAATTGAGTTTCTTCTCATGTGTTTATTTGCCATCTGTGTATCTTCCTTAATGAGATGACTGTTGAGATTTTTTTTTTTCAGTTCTTAATTGGGTTGTTTGTTTACTTATTGTTGTGTTTAAAGAATTATTTATAGATTTCAAATACAAGTCCTTTTTCAGATATGTAATTTGCAAATCTTTTCTCCCAGTCTGTGGCTTGTCTTTTCATTCTTTAAACAGTGTTGTTCCTAGAGCAGAAGTTTTTAATTTTAATAAAGTCAAACATCATATTTTGATTTCATGAATTGTGCTTTTGGTGTTTTATCTAAAAAGTCATCACCAAACCCAGTCACCTAGATATTCTCCAATGTTATCTTCCAGAAGATTTGTAGTTCTTTGGTTTTGTACTTTACATTTACATCATAAAACATTTTACTTTAATTTTTCTGAAAGTGTTAGGTCTGTGTCTATATTCACTTTTTTGTGTGTAGATGCCAAGCTGTTCCAGCACTGTCTATTGGAAAGGCCTTATCCATTGACTTGCCTATATTTGTGTAGGTCTTCTTCTAGACTCTCTGTTCTATTCCATTGATCTACCTGTCTGTTCTTTCACTCATGCTACATTCTCTTGATTATTTTAGCTTTATGGTAAGTTTTGAAGTTGGATAGTGTCAGCCCACTGGCTTTGCTTTCCTTCTTCAATACTGTGTTGATTATTCTGGCTCTTTTGCCTTTCCATATAAACTTTAAAATCTATTTGTCAATATCTACAAAATAACTTTCTGGGATTTTTATTGGAATTTAATTGAATCTCTATATCAAGTTGGGAAGAACGGACATATTAACTATATTGAATCTTCCTATCCATAAACGTGGAATATCTCTCTATTGATTTAGATCTCCTATGATTTTTTTATCAGAGTTTTGTAGTTTTCCTTATATAGATCTTGTTAAAAAGTTCACTTTTCAGTCTATGTATTTATATTCTATTTGATTATTTTATAAGTGTATGATCATGCATTATTCTAAGTTTTTAATGTGAAAAAATATTTTTCTGTAGGCTGGTCTCAGGTATTTTTTAATGACATATTAATGTTAGCAAATTCCATGATCACACACAAATGAAAAAATTTCACATGTCGTTTGATATATGAACTAATTTGCACAATGAGAATAAATAACAATTACTCAAAACTAAGGACAGGATCAGCCAACTTCCTGAAATCCACACTATGTCCAACACTCTGCTCCCTGAGCACAGAACATTTAGTACTGAAATGAAGGGACTGAATGGCACAGAATAGGACAGAGTTCAATTTATCTCAACTCAGGAAGACTTTGCTAACAGTCTGGTATGGGCTACACCCTGTACCAGGTAGTAGGAATGCAAAGTTGGTTCAGATAAAGTCCCCACCTCAAGAAACTCCGTCATGTGAGGAGGCCAGATACATACACAAATGATAAAAACCAGTAAGATCTGTCAGCACGTACTGTGTGCCAGGACCATTCTCAGTGCTTTGCCTATATTAACATTTAATTCTCACAACCATCGTATGAAGTAGCTGCTGTTTTTATCAACATTTTACAAACGAGGAAACTGAAGCGTAGAGAGTTAAGTAACTTGCCTGAGGCCAACCAGTTCCGTTGAGAGGGTAATGAGGATTTTAATCCTGGGAATCTGTGACCTGCCATACTCAGCCATTATGCCTAGTCACGGAACACAAGCCGAATGTGATGAAGTATAAAACTCTCTCAGATGGAGATGATTAATCCTGGATCAGAGAATCAAAATGTAAGAATATAAAGAAACTTATGTAGTCCAAACTCATTACTAAATGAGAAACCAAGGCCCAGGGAAAGCCTAGGCGAAGATTCTAGTTGAGCTCTTCTTAGAGAGTTGAGCTTCATCTTCTAGGATGGCTGTGAAAGCCTAGCAGAACTTGTTGCTTGTGGAGACAACACAAGTGGTTTGCCATGGTTAGAAAGCTTGGCCCCTCACCACGAATGGGTTATGATTTACTAAGTTCACAGGAGCCCAGTACTCAGCAAGATGTCTGACTTCTCACTGGCTTAACAGTGAAGCTGTTGAGTGGGGTGTGGCGAGATGCAGGGGGTTAAGAGGTTGGGGTTAGTTGTGGGGGGATAGTATATCCCCATTTTTTCCTGCTAAGACAGCTATTCCATATACCATTCTGAAACACTTGCTCTCAGTACTATTAAAAATAAATAAATAAAACTTGTTTCTGTTCTGGACATTTTTTAAAGGAAGTTGAAATTAATTTTGAATTCCATCACTGAAGGTAGGGGCGGAGATAAGATGGAATTTTGTAGAGATTTGGGACAAGAAGATTTACCTCAAGCCTAGTCTCGGTACCCAGCACAGAAGGGTCACCCCTGCCTAGAAGCCAATCTGCAGCAATGTGGGATCCATGACTTAGAACAACAAACTCTGGAGACAACAAAGATGGCGGCAGGAACCAGAAACTACTGGGAAGATCTCAGGAAACAGGCTCAACAGCTGGAAAATGAACTTGACCTGAAACATTTCTTTCAGTAAACTCTGTACAAGTTATAGTCACAGCAATACCCTAGACAGAAGACGTGACGGTTCTGACACAACACCCCTTTTAAATGGATCAAGCCGAGACAGAATGCTTGAAACAATGGCAATTGAGATTGAACAGCTTTTGGCAAGGCTTAGGAGTAAATGATAAAATGGCAGAATATACCAGCAGTGCAGGTATATTCCTTGAATACAGCACTGACACATATGTTACAGTGACACAGAGACAAATGCAGGATTATACACATGAATTCCATAAAACCAAAGCAAACTTTATGGCAATCCAGGAAACAGAGAATCTCATGGGATCAGCGTGAAAGGACATTGAGTCATATAAAAGTGGGTCGGGAGTAAACAATAGAGGAACTGAACTATTTTTGGTAGAACATGACCACCTTCGAAACTCAGATTGTCTGATTGAGGAAACAATAAGCACGGCTATGGCAACAAAAGAAAACATGACTTCACAGAGAGGAATGTTCAAGCCAATTCCGAGCAAAGTGAGCACTTTGGCCAATCATTTTCCTGCTGTGAACAGCCTGATACAGTGGACCAACCTTAGGAAGAGGCGATACTTGCTCAACCTGGGTGGTGTTATTGGTATTTGTACTATCCTATTGCTGTATGTTTCCATTGATGGGATATCTCCAGGGACTCTTGACAACCACCACTTTCATGCCCTAATCTGGAACCAGGAAAAGAGGGGAGGAGAAGTTGATTGTCCTCATAATTAAGCCTGACCAGCAAGATTAAATTCAAGAATGCTAGTGATGGACTTTGCAACATGGTCAAGTTGAGCTAAAGCCACAGATTTTCTGTGCTATCTTTTCTAACACACATTTCTCCCTGTTTTTGGTTTAGAAAAAAGTTTTCAGTTACTTTTGTCTCCCAAGGAGGAAAGTAAACAAACCAGACACAGAGATTCTGTACTTCAGAGAGAGTGTGGACGCCTTATGACAAGCCAACTCTTATAGCCAGACTCTCCAGAAAACCAGGTTTCTCTGTATCCAAGGCTGTTTCTCTTTTAGCCACCAGATCGGGCTGTGAATAAAAATAGCTCTTGTCCTTTTTATTTTCCACTCCAGACAAGACATGGCAAGAAATCACACATCAGTTCTTGATGGTCTGTGCTGTTGATTTCTAGTCCCCACAACTCTTTTGGTATTCAAGGAAAATTCCATTTTTCACAGATTCTTTGAGATGCTGACAGGTCAACCTCAGCATGGCTGAGGTAGTCCAAAAACAGAGGACAAACACTGCAATAAAAAGCTTTTTTTTTTCTTTTTTCTTTTTTCTTTTTATTGTGCACACACTGGGGTTAACTATATCACTGGAAAAACATCAAGAATGATGGATTTTTTTAACGAGGCAGTCATTTTGATTTTTTTATTTCTTCCATTGGATTAACATATGCTACTACAAGAAAATGAGATGTTAGTTCTACCATGTCAAAAGACCCTAATGTCTGTCAATGCCCCCAAACTATTCCTCATCAACTCAGGATTAACACTGATACTGAGTGAGGAGACCTCTCAATTTTCAAAGAGATCTGTTCAACAAGCCATATGTAAAAAGACTTTGAGGGGCCACCATCCAAATAATTCCATTTGTAAATTCTCCACAATTAATGAACAAAAGTTTGAGTACTGCTTGATGTACTAGGAATTCTGTGTTCTTTGAAAACCTATTCATTCCAGACCTGTTAAGCTTTTCCTAACATCCAGAGAATGGTTTCACTGTTGAAGGTGCATGTGACAGAATCTCTTTCCATCTGCACCTATCTCTGTTACCATCCCTGCACAGTGACAGAATTTTAAACCAGCCACCAGAATTCTTTTCAAGTTTAACCATTTTCTCAGTTCCTGTGAATTCATTATCTGTCTTGTCCAACTGAGCTACCACAAATGGTGTGAAGACTTCCAACAGCTACACTTCTTACCAATAAAGAAGGCTGCTCGTCACCACTGAAATTCACTATGATATTTAGAATTCAGGTTTCCAATTGTCACAGAGAATAAAAGGATATTAGCATGTAGTTTTTAACTACACCATGCTCTTGTTCGGATGAACATGATATACAGGCTGATGGGTAGACTGACACCCAATGTGATCTAGAGACTGCAGAGATTTTTCATTCTGATATAAAAGTTTTATTACATTCCGGGTATGAAGGGCATTTTATACATATTTTTAAACTATGGGGTTTACTTTTCTAAATATGGGTTGATCGATCAACTAGTTGCTTGGGGATGCCCTTAAAAGAAAGTTAAGTTTTTTCAATGTTAACTTTAAAGGATCAGAAAAGTAAGTTCATTTATTAAATTCTCTGTTGGGAAAACGAAATGTCTCTACTCTGACACTTTATTATCTTTGATTTTTCAAAGTGCCTTGATTGGTGGTTGTGCCTCAGCTAGAATTTATAGAACTTTGGGTTGCTATATACTTAGCATTTATAAAATCTGAAGTATCATAAATAAAGTTATTTATTTAATTATAAAACAAACAATCTCTGCCTTCACATTGGGTAACCTGGTTGGAATTCCAGAAGCAACATACCATTAAAAAAAATTATTAATTCTAACTCTTAGGTTCTTTCTTCTCTTCGCAATGATTACCTGGTAACTTTCCCTTACTCTTAGTGTTCTGAACCTACCCTATTAATTGTTCACATTTCCTCCTGTTCTTCCTAGACTTCTGGGAAGATCACTGGACTAGAAAACAGAAGACTTGGCATCCATCTAACTCAGTAACTGTGAGATCCAAGGCAACTCAGCTTAGCATTTTTGAACCTTAGTTTCCTCATCCAGAAAGTGGGGATAATGGATCCTATCCTGCTCATCAGACAAGGCTAAGGTAATGACCAAGTGAGAAAGTTGGTGTGAAAGTGCACTAGATGCTTTCATTCACTGTGCAAACATGCTGGCCACAACAAAGGTTGCTGTTGGAAGGTATCCAGAAGAAATGCACAGCTATTTTATGGACTGGTTTGTTTTTTTTCCAAGAGTCAATAAAACATCTTATTCATAGTGTGTCACTACACCTAGCACAAGACCTAGCACCAGACTCTAATAACCAGGTATTCAATCAATGAATGCATGAGTAAGCCTGAGTCAAGTTAAGAATGGATGCACTTCAAATCGACAAATAGCTATTGAGCTTTTATCAGGTGCCAACGTACTGTTTATGCAATTAATTCAAAGACTAAATATTCCAGAGTAAAGGTGACAAATAGACAAATAACTATAATTCAAAGCAGAGAAACATAAGTGCTATGAGAGAAGTACAAAATGCAAGGAAGACTCAAAAGGAGGAAAATAATCACAATCTATTGGCAGAGTCAGGAAAGGTTCACAAGCCTTGAAAGAAGAAAAGAATTTCAACACGTTTCATGAGGGAAGGATCTTCAGGCCAAGGAAATACCTTACCCAAAGATTCAATAGAGAGAAAAAGCAGGCTTTGGGTGGGAACAGTGGAGCAAGAGCACAGACATAAGTGGGAAGTATAAAGGCAGATAAACAAGGAATGTTTGATTACATCCAAAAAATAGTTGTTTCCAAATATCTGCTAAGGATATCAGACTTTACTCTGAAGACAGAAAACATTCGGGTTATTCCAGGCACTGCCTGATCAACTGATTCCTGCCCAAACATAACTTACTGCTACATGTTACAGATACTCTCCCACTTGAGCAACTCATTAACCTCTTGACCTATGTATCATCAGTTATTAAACAGGATTAACAGTACTCAGATCACAGGGTTGTTTTGAGAATTAACTGTGATGTTAACTGTGCCAATATGTGGCTTGGAGAAGTGTCTTTTTGTCAAAAGGATCACAACACCATTCTCTGGTAGGGACTTCTTTGCATACAACCATGTCTGCAATGAGGATATACATTCCAGAATTATCCAACCAAAGGAGACTCCATCTCACAGATTAGGACATCCGGAGGTAGGAAGCAGTCACTTGCCAAGGTTACACGGCCACTAACCCACGTGACTGAGACCAAAGCACAGGCCTCCTGACACTCAGACCTCCTCTCTCCCTCCACTGGCTTGTCAGAAACTAAATACTTGAGGGTGGCTAAGTGTACCCAAGATATTCTTCTGCAGCAAGAAAGCCTGGGCCCTCCACGCCCTTTCCCAATTCCCAATCCCCTATCCTTTAAAAGTCCCAAGTACAGATGTTGAGGATAATTTTCTAATTCCTAAAACTCCAATTATTGTTGACTTGCTAAAGGAAAAGGAGGGAAGGGAATCAGCTGCAGGGCCTAGGAAGTCAGCTTGTACTGACAGGGGCTTGCCTGCATTCTAGTCTATGTAGACCAGAGTCCCTTTAATCTAATACCCCTAGATGCACAGCTGACATTACTTGCTTGTCTTTTGAGTGCCTAGTATATTTCATTTTGCAGGTTAGGAAATAAAGACTTATGGAGGTTAAAAAATCTGATCAAGGACACGTAACTGGTAACTACCCATTGTCTCCATTTCCTCAATTTTTTAAGCCAACCTAGTTTATGTTCTACCACTTCATATAAATTGTCTCAACCAACATATCCAATTACGTCTGAGTTACTAAATTCACCCTTCAATTCTCACATTACTAGAAACTTTCTTTCTGAAGGTTCTTTCTCTTCCCTTGGCTGTTCTGACACTACTCTTTTGGCTTTGTCCTCTCTAGACACTCCCTCTCACTGTTCTTGGTTGGTCTATCCAACTCTGCCAGATGTTAAACAATGGAATCACTCAAGGATATTCTCTTGGCTCTCTCTGCTTTTCATTCTGCATTCTCTCTCTGGGAAAGTTCGTGCACTATTTGGCTTCAATTTCCCCCTCTGGACTGATGACTTTCCTACCTGGACCTCCAGCTTAGGCCTCTCTCCTGAGCTCCACACTGACATATCCTTGCTTGATTGGCCCACACACTTCCCAGGCTCAGCATATCCAAAGCATTTATCATCTACATCTCCTCTGGGGATCCCCCTATTTTTAAATGGCAGTACTATCCACCTGGAATTATTCTGACTCCTCTCTCTCCATACTCCCCACATCCAAAAAACACTTTTGACTCTTCCTTTATTAAACAGGTATTAAAGCCTTCTACATCTTACCATCCCCACAGCCACCAACCTAGACTTATTATAATAGCCTCCTAACTAGGCTCCCTACATCTACTGCCATCTCCTTCCAAGTCATCCTCCATATTGCAATCAAGATGATCTCTGCAAAACATTAATGGAACCATGTTATTCTCTTTCTTAAAAGCTTTCAGTGGCTTCCCATTGTCCCTGGAGGAAAAACTCAAATCCTTAATAGGGCTTCCAGACATGGTGATCTGATCCGTTCTAACTGATATCCTCATCTCTTCCCAGTCACCCCTTCACTCTTACACCTCTTGTGGTTGGTTCCCAAAACATGCCATGCGCTTTTTTTCCTTTGAGGCCTTTCAGGGTTCTATTCCCTCTGTTAGAATATTATCAGACTCCCTCTTCCTGAATCACTCCTTTCTCCTAAGAAACTTCTACTCACTTTTAAAATTTCAGCTCCAAAACCCTAAGCTCTGAAGGGGCTTCTCTTATGCCCAAATGAGGTAAAGTATCCTTGTTTTGCATGAATGCCACATGTTCTCTTCCTCCAAAGAACTTAACACTCCCGTGATTATTTAATGTCTGCATGCCCTGCCAAGAAGAGCAGCTTTATGATTGTCTTTTTCTCCTTCTCCTTCTCCATCTGCTTCTTCTCCTTCCTGGTACAGCATCAGTAAAAAGCCTTCAAAGCATATTTGTAGAATGAATAATGTAGAGAAATGCAGATTGCATCACAGAGTCTCTGTCTTTTCTCTACAAGACTCTGATTAGTCCCCCAGATGACTGCAAGGTATGAGGATACAGATCAAAAGTGGGCTGAGAGAGGGAGAGCAAGGTGGGTCCACCCTCCTTACCACAAGGCCTAGGAAGTGTTTCAACCCAATGAATTATCACAGGGCCAACTCCCCCTCCTCTCCGTTACTTCCTCTAGACCCACCCAAGTGGTTAGACCATTCAGCCTCTTCTCTCCCTCAAGATAATCTCTACCCTGGGTTATTACCCTACTTCCTAAGAAACTCATAAAACAGCTGCATCATGCTAGGCCCTGACATTGTCTTATCCAAGCCCACAGAAAACCTCTATGGAAGGCATTATTTTTATCATTCTGTAGAGCAGGAAAGAGACCCCAGAGAAGCTTAGCAAATTTATGAAGTTCTTCTTGGTAGGAAAGGGATTTGAACATGTGTTTCTTCTACCAAGGGTACAACAAAGCCTATGCCTTTGTCTCTATGATATGCTTCCTTAGCTTTGTAGACTCTGATAATGTCACTGTAGCATACTTATAGCAGAACTCCTACTCATCCTTTAAAGCTCCCCTTAAATGCTACTCCCTCCATGAAGACTTTCTAACCCACCAATCAAAGCTAATCATTTTTTCTACGGAGCTCCCAGAGAAGCTTCTATACCACTCTTCCATCCAGCTAGGTACACAGCTAACTGCTTATCTCTCTGATGCCCCCACTAGTCTATGAGTTCCTGGAGGGCAGGGGCCATGTCTTTATTCATCTCTGCATCCCAAAACACAGTGCCTCACATACCGAAGATGTTTATCATTAATATTTGGTGGATAAATAAATCAAAGAATAATGTGCTCAGCCTACTTGAGCCTGTTTCTGCTTCTGTGAAGAGGGGATAAATAATTCCCACCACGCCTATTTCATATGGTTGTTGTAAGGCTGGAAATGAGATGAGTTATTTCCTTAATTTAAAAATATCACTGAATGTAAGAGTCACAATTTGTTATACACTTTTCAGGGATGGGGGGTAGTGGAGACAACCATATTAATTATTAACATCAATTATAAGATCCACCCTAACTTCAGATATGCTAAAATTGAACAGCATGCATTTGAGAATACAGAAAATACATAAAGATTGTGAAAGCACAAAGCCAATGACATTACGTGAGTTGCATTTATTTAGAGTCATCAGGGGGCCATGCTAAAAAGAGATTCTAGAGCTTCTCTGTGGGCAATTCTGATTCAGGGGCTGTTTTGTGAAGGTGCAAGTTAGGAAACCAAAAAAGCAAAAAATAACCACTCTTCCTTTAACTGATGAAGAAACTAAGAATGGTAGATAGTCTGTACCTTGTCCAGGTGCCGTCTACGCCCTGACTCGAGGTTGGCTCTCCCACCTCTTCGCTTGCAGGTTCCCGCTAGAACACTCCCTCCCCTTCTGGCTCAGGCTCTGGCTTTTCTAAGATCCTAGTGACCTTGACTGTTCCAAACCCCCTTTGTTGTCTACTGTTCTTATTTCAGAAAAGTAGGTGAACCCATAGGGAAAATCTAGTTATAGCTGGAAGTGATTTGGGGGAATTTCTGATGGGAATTCATAGTTGTACATGCAAAACTGGTTTTATTTCCTTTAGGGTATAGGAACCCTTTTACTCCACACCCAAAATATACTTGATGAATGAATCATCACTTGAGTGTCTGAAATGCTTCCAATTGCCTTTGTTTTTAAAAACAAAAAAATGTTAACACTAAGAGACAACCTGGCAGGCATTCAACCAAGGGCGGGGATGGTTTCCCTGGTGTAAAACAAGCAGAGACTGAGATCCCTATACTCAAGGACCCCAGACACCCCTACTTATGCTCAGATTCTGTAATTCTAAGCAACTAGAGCCAAACTCAAGGATGAAAAGAGAATGTATGGAGTCCCTGGGCAACACCATCCACCAGAGTCAAATTGGAACGATCCTGGTATCAGGATAAATACAATGTGTTCTGTTTCCTTCAGATGCTCAATGAAAACTTCCAATTGTCGCCCTTTCACCTTTATCTTGTGACTTTGGACAAATCCGTTTACTCAGGGCATTTAGTTTCTTTATCTGTAAAATAGCTGGTTGCATTGAGCTAGATTAGTTTGTCTTTCCTTTTTCTACCCCCAGAAACCCTTTATCAAACAGAAACTTATTCAGTGGCCTGACATAAAGTGGATGTACACATAGCTGTTCTGGTTGAAGTGGGGTAAGGTTCAGAGCTTAAAGCTTAAACAGCTCTCAAAGGTGTGTTTTGGAACCCCTAAGGTCCACGGATCATAGGAATTATGGGCTAATACTGCCTAAAGTTTCTTCCAGCTCAGAAATTATGAGACAATAAGTAGTGTTCATAGGTAAAAAGTCACAATTCTGAACATAACTGAAAAGTTGATACCAATGTTTGGCATGTAGCTTCTGCCGCAGCTTCTACTTGTCCCTATGGATTGCCCTCAGTCCTATTCTCTGAGCGCCTGAGGGGGATAAAGTGGCCATGACTATAAATGTTACCCTTTGCTAGGTATGTTTATATTCCAGTAAAGGACACTGTCCTACAATCCATTCTGGTAAAGAAACTTGAGGCATTGTAACACATAGTGGGAGAATCACTGGGGATGTGGTGGTGGAAGTAAGTACACCATTCACCCCTTCCCCATCTCTAAAGCTTGCCCTACTAAGTCTGAGAAGAGGATTTGTAGAGAAAAGAGGGTAGGTTACCTTAGAGAGTTTTCTGAATTGTAGAATTGCTACTGAATTTGCATTTCCTCAAACTGCATGCAGTGACTCCAACTAAGCTAGTGAAAAGGTCTTTGGGTAATTTTATAATGAATGGATCAGAGTAATGTGTAATTCTGACTTCGTATTTCAGAAAGGATTTGAAATAGAAATCATCTCTAAATAGAATTTGCTTCATAAGAAAGCCTCTGACAGCATTTGAAAACACTAAGAACCTGAGGAGTCAGTGTTGGGTCTGAGAATTTGTGTCATGGCTCACATAGACTCACATCACCTATGGCACCTGAAAGCCTGGACTCGATCGCTGGCTTGCTCGGAGCCATCTTACTGCAGTCAGTCCACCCCTCAGGCCGGTGCCCACCCCTGGACCTCTCACATTTGCCCGGAGGGTGAACTGTGATGACTGTCCCAGCTGCTGAGTTGGGAGATCACCCTTAGATCAAAGGAGGCAGGCTCACATGTTATCATGGAAGTTCACACTAGAATCCCATGATTACAGACTGTTTTATATGAATGTGGTGGTGGCAGGGAGGAGGGGAGTGTGGCTGAGGGAAGAGTAAGGATTTCATTTTCCAGAAGAGAAAGAGGAATATTTACCAGACCAAACAATGGCAGCCCACAATACGCTAGACTGTAGGTTCTGTGAGGGCAAGAACATCCATTTTGTTCACCGCGCCATGCCTTGAACCCAGTGCAGTGCTTAGCACAAAGAACTACAATAAATGTTTGCTGAGAAGTTCAACTTTCTCAATAAACTTTTTAAAGTTATTATTCCCATTTTCCAAATGAGAAAACTGAAGCTCAGAGTAACTTGCCCAAGGGACAGAACCAGGATCCAAAGGCAGCCCAAAGGTTTCCCCCGCCAACATGCTATGGGCCTGTCTGTATTTTCTATTTAAAAGGAACTGAAACCAGTGAGCTGAGCCTACAATTGCCCCAGTTTACCACCCTCAGAGAGGCTCCAGGCTGCCATGCAGGAGGGAGGAGACGAAGTGGAGCCTGGAGAACTCCCTGAGTTGAGGAGGCGTAAATGGAGGCACAGAGCATGAAGAGAGACCTTCATATGTAGATAGGAAAGTGTCACCGAAGCACAGAAGCCAAATTGCTAGCAATTAACAATTCGTGTATCTGCAGGAAATAGAAGACATTTTCCATTTACACATATCTGTACTGTTTTAGCTCTTTACAACATGCTTGTATTATTTTTTTAAGTAAAACCAACAGCAGAGAAGACTTCTAGGACAAGGACTCTCCGTGCAGTCAGTGTCTGGCAGTGCACGCGGCCTCCCTGAGGGTCAGTGGTGACTCCCCTTCGTGCTCGGGTCTCCTCTCCGCGGGAGAGAGGGGGGCGCTCGCCAGCCTATGCTGACGATCCGGGTTCAATTCTGAGCTCACCACCCATTAACTGTTTATTATTCTCTTCCAGTTTAGGTTCCAACATCTGATGAAATGGGGATAACAATGACTTCCTAATACGAAAAAGAACAGATGTAAGAGTAATAACAACAAGCACTCAGTAATTATTCACCATTTGCAGCTACTCTACAAGCATAAACTTATTAAACCCTCATAACACTCTGGCACTGTTACTATTTATTATTTCCTTCCTAACAGACGAGCCGTTAAGCGCTGTGCCCAAGGTTACCCTGCCTCTAAGTGGAGGCACAGGACTAAAATTGAGTCTGTCTAGCTCGTGAGGCTCTCAACTACCTTGATCCATGGTACAGTTCTGAGACGGGACGTGTTCACCAATGTGAAGGTGCCCGGCCCACGGCAGTGCTCAGCCAGCTTCATGCCCTTCACTTCCTTCATCCTGGCACCAAGGAGCTAGCTCTGACTTGCACCGACTCTGAAGAGGGCCTAGGTTGGGACTGAAATCAGTTCAACCACACAAGGAAAGGAGTGTGTGGGCTCTCTCCTCTCTGATAGGCACAGGGACCTACGGCGGGACCCAAAGGGAGGAGGGGGATGGGACTCAGCCCCTTCTCCCCCCCCCCCCCCCCCCCAGTCTTCCCTGATCTTTGCACTCCCCGGTCTCGATCTCGGCCTCATGCTCTGAAGTTGTAATAAGCCCCTGGAACAAACAGCTCCTGCCTTCTGGGCGGTGGGGGGGATGTGGCCTCTGAGACATGTCCTAGAGATAGAGATCAAGGGTATGATCTCAGCCGCCCATAATCAAGGTTTATTGCGGGAGAGAGAAGAAGGAAAAACATCTGGAAATTGTGGTCATTGTTTACAGGGCATTAACCACCTCAAGACAAAACAAAACATCTAGAATTTTTAAATCTGAAGTTCCTCCCTGAAGAGTAGCTTATGTATTTGCTTTTCTATTGCAAATATTTTTAATGATTACTGTTCTCCAAAAAGCAATAAAGAATGTGGAGGTTACCCAGCCCTGCAGATATGGCTCCAACAGTGTACACATGGGGCCTTTCCTTTGTTTTCAGATGTAATAAAATAGAATGGAAATTGCTATTGAGATGCAAAGGTGAGCTGCAAAGTTGAGCGGGGACATCAGGAGCAAGCGGTGAGGATGGAGCATGCGGGAGGTCACAGGAGTTGGGGTACTGCTGGACATGGAGTCACAGGACTTATGGTGTCCTGGAGGGAAATGAAGAGTAAATCAAAAGTGCAGAGGACATTCTTCTACTCATTTATTTCTTCCAAAAACTTTTACTGGTTATCTGTGCCAGATACTCTACCCTACTGCTAAGAGCTACTGTGACAAATACCACACAATGAGTTGGCTCAAACAACTGAAATCTGTTGTCTCACAGTTTGGGAGGCTAGAAGTTCAAAATCAGTGTCTTGACAGACCACGCTTTCCCCCGGATTCTGTAGAGTTCTGGTCCTGGCTTGCCACACTCTTTGGGATTCCTTGGCTTGCATCTCTGCCTCTGCAGTTGGTCTCCTTGGTTTCTTCTGGTGGCTTTCCCTGACTGTGTGCATCTGAATTCCTTCTGCCTCACAGAACTCCAGTCATATAGTTGAAGGCCCATGCTGATTCAATGTGGCCTCATGTAAATAAGGTCTTGGAAGATCCTATTCACAAAGGAGTCCACACCTTAACTAATAGTAACATCTTCAAAGGTCCTATTTGCAAAGGGGTCCACAACCACAGGAATACAGACCAAGATCTGAACGTGTCTTTTGTGGAGGACATGATTCAAGTTCCAATGCCTATTTGCAGGGGAATAATGGGGATCAATACTCAGCCCCTCCCCTTAGACTTCACTGTCTAATAAGAGAAAGAAAGGAGCAATAGGAGGATGTGACAGCTCTGAAAGGGGTAAGGAAGAGATTAGAGGGTTCCTATGCCAATCTTAGGAGGAGGGGGTGGAGGTCAGGGAAGACTTCTTGGAGGAGGTGATCTTGGGGGCTATGAACGCAGCTCACTGACAGGAGCTGTAGGCTCTCAGAGGGCAGGGCATATGTTTCTTTCCTGTCATGCTTAGCACATAGTCAAACATTGTTGAAATGCAATTGAGTGTATCTCTGATGAGGAATGCTCAAAGTTAAATATTCATGTAAGACACATGGAACAGTGTCCAGCATGAGTTGGCAGTCAATAAATGTGAGTTGTTGTTGTTATTGTTATTATTACCAGTACATTCTATACTGGGGCAGCCCAAGTGCACTGCCAATCACAAGGTATGTAGTCAGTACAGCCTACCTTGAACACCAACTCCTTGGATCCTGGCAGAAACTCTATGTGTGCTAGTTTGAAACTGTTGTGGACCCCAGAAGAGCCATGAGCTTTTAATCCAATCTTGTTGGATGCAACCTTTTGATTGAGTGTTTCCATGGAGATGTGACTCACCCAACTGTGATTGAGACCTTTGATTAAATCATTTCCATGGAGATGGGACCCTGCCCATTCCATCTTAATTAGATCACTGGAGTCCTTTAAGAGAGCTTATGGAAACAAGGAGCCCAGAGAAGCTGCAAGAAACATTTTGGAAAGAGACTAAGATATGTAATCCAGAGTTGGCCTCAGGAAGAAGCTAAGAGCCAACACAGACCCAGATGCTTGGTGACACTGCAAAACACAAACAGAAGGTTGTCTGGAGATGCTACGCTAAGAGATGAAGCCCAGAGTTTGCCTCAGAGAAGCTGAGAGAAGAACCCAGATGCTTAGAGAGAAATGCCCCAGGAGATCCAAGCAGAGAGCTGAGAGAAGCTAAGAGAGACAGAAGCCCAGAGACATTTTGGAAAAAGCCATTTTGAAACGCAACCTGGGAGCAAAAGACCAGCAGACACCAGCCACATGCTTCCCAGCTGACAGAGGTGTTCTGGACACCATTGGCCTTCCTTCAGTAAAGGTATCCTTTTGTTGATGTCTTGGTTTAGACACTTTTAGGGCCTTGGAACTGTAAACTTGTAGCCAAATAAGTCCCCTTTGTAAAAGTCAGTCCATTTCTGGTATTTTGCATAATGGCAGCATTAGTAAACTGGAACACTGTGTTAATCTCCCTAGTTTACAACTGGGGAAACTGAAGCCAAAAGAGATTGCCCCAGCTAGGGAGGAGAGAAATGAAAAAGATTGGGCCTAGTTATGAAAGATAAGCCTTGATGGCAAAGGGAAACCCAGTAAGTTAGAAGCTCATGTGCCCACACAGACAGTCTGTACCCCTTAACCCCATTACTAGACTAGCCTCCTGTATGAGCCCCCACCCAAGCCCCACATACACTCCATTACATCACCAAGAAAAACAAAGCCAAAGGGTCAGGTTTTCTCCTCATTCTGCCATCATGACTTCTCTCCCCCTTCAAACAGACAGAAAGCTAAATTAAAAAAAAATTTTTTTGGCTGCATGTGCTAGGTGCCAAGCACCGTGCTGGCCGTTTTCACATTCCAAAGCCCTCACCTTAGATCTAGGACTTCTTTGGTGACAGCAGCTTCTCATCCATGTTCACTTTGAACCGTCACTAGACTGGTAACCACTGCCGTCCAGCACCATTATAAACAGACAGGAGGCCTGGGGGAAAAATCTGAAGAAAATGTTAAGATGGGGCTCTGTTTGAAAGAATAAAAATAAAATCCTCAGATGCCATAAAATACAGAAGAAACTCAGAGCCAGAGTGGTCAATGAAATATGATTCCATAGAGGCCCCAGAGATTCACCAGTGGAATTTCAAAGCATGCTCAGGCAGGCTGATGTTCAAAATATCTGGCTACAGCACACTTAAAACCAAGAACATCTGGAAAATATAACACTACCATACCACCACAAAGTCCAGGGCTCGAGCCTCAGCTGGGGCCTCCACACTGCCACTAAATATTCTATGTGCCCCCTGTGCCAGTTTGAATGTATTATGTCCCCCCAAACGCCATTATCTTTGATGTAATCTTGTGTGGGCTGACCTATCAGTGTTAATTAGATTGTAATTCTTTGAGTGTTTCTATGGAGATGTGCCCCACCCAACTGTGGGTGGTGACTCTGATTGGATAATCTCCATGGAGGTGTTGGCCCCACCCATTCAGGGTAGGTCTGAATTAAATTACTGGGGCACTATATAAGCTCAGACAGAAGGAGCGAGCTTGCTACAGCCAAGAGGGACACTTTGAAGAAAGCACAGGAGCTGCAGATGAGAGACAGTTTGAAGACGGCCATTGGAAGCAGACTCTGGCTCTGGAGAAGCTAAGAGATGACAAATACCCCAAGTGCAACTAAGAGTGACATTTTTGAGGAACTGCAGCCTAGAGAGGAACATCCTGGGAGAAAGCTATTTTGAAACCAGAACTTTGGAACAGACGCCAGCCACGTGCCTTCCCAGCTAACAGAGATTTTCCAGACACCATTGGCCATCCTCCAGTGAAGGTACCTGATTGCTGTGTTACCTTGACACTTTATGGCCTTAAGACTGTAACTGTGTAACCAAATAAACCCTTTATAAAAGCCAATCCATCTCTGGTGTTTTGCATTCTGGCAGCATCAGCAAACTAGAACACCCCCTTTCAAAAGAAATCTCATGCTTCACCACTGTCCTCAAGCCTTTTGATCCAACCACCTTCTCTCTCATGTTTAGAAAATGACCTTTCTTTATACTTCACAAAGAAAATCTAGGCTACAAGAAAGGATTCTTCAACTTTTAGCCTCTCAACTTCCTGTCCCTGCATTAAAGATATCCCTCCTGCTGTCCAAAGATAATCCATCCACCTGGGCCTAATGGCCATCATCTTTTATCATCTCAGGGTACTCATTTCACCCACTAATCCCTCTATGCAGTATCTTAAACATCCCCCCTCTTATGTACTCTTTCCTTTAATCACTGTTAATCCTGCTCCATCTTAAAAACAAACATTAAAAACTTTTTCCTTCATCTATATATTTTTCATAGCTATTTATCTCTGATGTAACTTGCATTGCCAAAGTATATGACAGAACACTCTACACTCACCGTCATCACTTCCTTATCAACTACTGACTCTTCAACTCACAGAAATTCAGATCGTCCTGTCACAACTGCATATTCATAGACATTAAATCCGATGGACACTGTATCGTGCTTTTATGCACATGAAGTTTTCTGCATTGAATATTTGTCCTTCTCTTAAAAAGTTCCCTTAAAATCTTTCTATTCCTTTCTCTTAGTGTCCTTCCTTCCTCCCTAGCGTTTCTTTTTTCTTTCCATTTGAAGGCTCTTCTCTTCATCCCTAAAATGTTGGTAATTTCCAGAATTTTTTAAAATAGTATTTTCCTAGGTGATGTCATCCACTACCATGGCTTCAACCAAGACATACAAGTTTGTAAGTTCCCAATCATGTATACATTCTAAATCTGTTGAGTGAGATGCAGGCCCATATATTTAATTCTAACTCAACCTCTCCTCGTGCAAATCCCATGAGCATCTAGTAGCAGACACAATCAATCTCTAACCATCTTCCCTTACATCTCCTTTGCCATTTCTCTGCCAATTGGCCTGACTTCCAAACGACAGCACCTGCAACTCTGTCAGAAGGCAGCCAGAACCCACTTTACATGCACACACATTGAGCCAGAACCACCTATGGGTTAACATCCTGCTAGGAACAGTTTTTAAACAAGGAGTGACAGGTATGGAGGTATAACTATCCCAGCTCCCACTTCTCTTGGCTAGGATAATTGTGAGGCATGATGTTTTGCACTGTTTCCAAATTTCCCTATGAAGTTAAACTCCAATATTCCCCTGTGGCAGTGGCCTTAGTATCAACCCCCTCTGTTGGCTGCTCTCTCTTCCCTACCTCATTTCTCCCCTCACCTACTTCATTTCTTTACACCTAATTAACCACTTCCACTCAAATTCTTGGCCCAGGCTCTGCTTCTAGGGGAACGCAAAGTGAGACACTCCTTATTCTCAAATGCTTAAGCAACAAATCATCCTTTCCCCGAACCAGTTCCTCCTCTTATTTGCCCTTTTGCAGTACTTAACATTACCTTCTACGTAGTCACGAAAGCCAGAAATCTAGCTCATTCCATCTATTTTTAAGTCCAGTTGATTTTCGCTTCTTTCTGTCTCTTGCATCCCTGCCTCCTTTCATCGCCCACCACTACCTCAGATCCTAACTAATCCACTGCCAGCCTCTTACCAGGTCTTCCCACTTCCAGTCCTGCCCTTCTCCATCCCTTCTCCACACTTCTCTCAGACTATTTCTACTATGGCAATGTGCTCATTTATTTCCTCTGATCAAAATCTTTCTCAAGTCCATGTCCTTCAGTTAGACTTTTTCATCCATCCTTGGCCTTTTGCCTATGATTTCATGGCCCTGGGTGCTTTTCTCTACCAAAACACTCATCAGCCTCCTTAGTAAGTCTCCTCACCAGTCAGAGACTTCTTGATGGCTGTTAGGGATTGAATTATGTATCTCCAAAAAAACATGTTCTTAATCTTAATCCATTCCTGTGGGTGTGAACCCATTTGGAAATAGGGCCTTTGAAGATGTTATTGGTTAAGGCGTGCCCAAACCGAATGAGGATGGGCCTCAATCCAATATAAGGCCTTACAAGCAAAGGCAATTGAACAAAGAAGGAGACGACATGGGAGAGGCAAGATGCTGGAAGTCCATGGAACCCAGAAGAGAAAGATTTCACCATCTGCATTGCCATGTGACGGAAAAGCTGGGAGCCCTAGAAGATAACAACCCTGAGAGGGAGCAAACCTTCTGGCCTCTGAAACCATGAGCCAATGAATTCCTGTCACTAAGCCAACCCATTGTATGGTATTAGTTTTAGCCGTTAGGAAACTAACAAAATGGCAGAGACCATCTTTGATAAATATAAATGATGGAGCTAGGACTTGAGCCCAGATTTGACTCCAGAGTCCATGTTTTATATTAGAACAGATGTTAAATTCTGTTTTATGTGATTTCTCTTGGATATTTTATTGGAGTGGGCATCCAGGTGATCTCACACTGGGCCTCCCCCCACTTTGGCAAGCCCTGGCCACTTCCACCTCTAGGGCAGACTATAGCACCTCACCTTTTCCAGACAGATCCAGGGCAAGGTCTCTGATCTCCTACCCTACCCACTACTGAGGTGCAAGATGGTAACATGGTGAGGCTCCCCACACTGAATTAAGACTACATTCTGAGAAATAAACTAGCAAATTAACCACAGAATAAATGAGATTCTAAAATGTAACCTTAAAAAAACATGGTGTCTATATACCCTAAATAACTGAAAACAGGGACTAAACAGATATTTGTAACCCAATGTTCATAGCAGCATTATAACATTAGCCAAAAGGTGGAAGTAACCCAAGTGCCCATCAGTGGAAGAATGGATAAACAAAATGTGGTATATGCACACAATGGAATATTATTCAGCATCTCTCAGGTTCATAGCAGAAAAAGAAGAGCCTGAAATCAAGTTAATCTTTCCCAGGTTTAGAATCCTTTCAGTCCCCATACCCCTGAGCTCACCTTGTGACCGAGAGGATTCTGAAATTTTTAAATTTGTAATCTTATTTAATCCACACAGTGATTCCACGATTAGATAATACTATTATCCCCATTTTACAGAGGAAACAACCGAAGCACTGGGAATTTAAATCGCCCAAAGTCACAGAACTAGTAAATGAAAAGCCTACAATAATAACCTGGAAAGCCTAATTCTCTAACCTCTATGCTAACTGCCTCTCTAAGAACCTTCAGTATCTAGGAATGGTTTTTTTTAAAAAAAGGAGGCAGAAGACAGATCTCCTTTCTTCTCCAAGGTGAGACATTGTTCAACCTCCTCCCCAATTTTTCCTTAATGGAATTGGTATTTCTTGGGGGAGCTCCTTAACCACTCCCCCCAAACATCCTTCACTGACAGTCCCTATAAACTAGTTAACAGGGTCCCACTGTAAAGAGGCTGGAAAGGCCCAGGGTTTGGAGCCCCAGGACTCTGGGAAGCCTTGCCTCACCTCCTAAACCTGGTTAAGTCACTTTCTGATGCTCCCGTGAAAAAAACTGCATGCTGTATCAGAGCCCCCATCAAGCTTTACCGTAATCACCTCTTTGCTCATCTGTTCCTGCAAACTTGACATTTGAGGGAAGCCACCAACAGCCTGCCTTTTCCATGATCCAGTCCTAACTGCCCAGCACAGAAAAGAAAACTGGAAGGAGGAGCCAACCCCATGTTTCCAGGGGAAGAGCTAAATTCAGTTGCAGCTAGACTGAGAAGAATGCCCACATGATTTCGACACTACTCAGGGCAAATGACATGAGGGGTTCTTTATTAGAATTTCACTCTGTGGATTGCCACACCCTCATGTCAGATCCGTCTATGAGATTGTGCAATCTTTCAGCCCCATAAATACAGTGTCACTCTAGCCTCCGAAAGCCTCTGTCAGCTCAGCCTCTGAGGAAACCTCACCCTCTCCTGTGATCCCAGGCCCCAGCCTGCCTGTCACCATGAGGATCCTGTGTTTTCTTCTGTTGACTTTCTGCTTACTCTTCTCCCAGATTCCCCCAGGTAAGCTCTGGGACCTTCTGGAGGGCACCTTGCCCCAAGGTTGGGAACTCTGGGACTAATGTGAGCTCTGAGGACAATTACCTCCTGGGCACGGAGGGACAAGCAGCAAGAACAAAAGCTTCCCCATGGTTTACTGGGCTGCAGCCAGCAGAAGGAAGTAGGCAGGCTGGCTGAGCCTCCTGGCTCTTTGTGTTGTCTCTTAACCAGCAGAGGAAAATATCCTCCCTGATTTACCCAGAGTCTCAGAAGGCAGGACAGCAGCCAGAGAAATGGATGTATGTCTTACTCCCTGCCCTTTCCTAAGTCTCCACACAACTCTCAGCCTCTGTCTTTGGCCTGGCCATCTAGAAAATGTCCTATGTGGAAAGGTACTGCCTACTTAATCTGCAGTATTGTTCCTCACACTGAGGTGCCAGCTTCCTATCAGAGGAGGGTGGTGGGGAGGACAGCAATGCAGGCTGCCAGCCTCCATCTTTGCTCCAGGCCACGGGGTGGGGCCTCCAGGTACCCTGCTGCAAGTGAGGGTCAGCTCACCCAACCTTTGAATCATCTCATGTGGAGGCAGGAACGATTCCCAGGGAGCCGGGAATGGAGACCCTTCCACCTTCCTTGAGAAATCCATTCACATTCTTCATGGTAGGAAATCTCCTTAGGCAAATGGAGGACACCAGTTTCTCTGGGTTAAAGCTGCAGGGCCCTTGATGTAGGACAAGCTGGCACACTGCAGGAGGAATCAGGGAACACATTTTTATCCCAGCCCTGTTATGTACTGTCCTAGTGACCTTGGGCAAGTCACATACTTCTAGGCCTTAGTTTCCTCGTCTGCAAATAAGTGGGCTGTGGTAAGTGACTTTAAAAGCAATTATAGCTCTAAAATTCTCTGAAAGGTGCTAATTGTACTTTTCTCCAGATCATCACCTAATTGTACAGATAAGCCTGATTTCTCTAATTCTGCCTCAGTTTTCCCATCTGAAAGCTGGATACAAAGTATTCTAATGCAGAATGTTTTTTTTTTAATTGCCATTTGTGAACCATTAGAGAGGTAGAGAAATCAGTTTTTTGAGTTGCAACCAGGCTTCTGTTTTAACAGAATAGAAAAGAAAATGTTAGGGCATGTCACGTAATAAGGGCTCATGCTGTCTCATTATACTCTTATTTCAATTGTGTGTGTGTGTGTGTGTATGTGTGTGTATGTGTGTGTGTGTGCTTGTACTGAGTCATGGTGCAAAATTTTCTTTCTTCTAACAATTCAGTTCAAACTCAAAAAAGCCAGAAAGTCATTATTCTAATATGGAGAGTTGTTATTTTCAAGGTATCATATCTAACTATGACTATGAGCATCTCATTTGAAGCATAGAAAATGGAAGTTTTTCCAAGGATTTTCAGGAACAACTAAACTCACTACTTATTCATTATAAAACTAATAGCTAACATTTATTGAGCACTTAGTATATACAGGATTAGCTTAGATACTCACAGGCAATGCTACTCTACTCCGTCTTTGACAGCCCATAAATCTGGTCTGGATAAACCTATCGGTAAGTGAGTTTTTGCTATGGGGATAAGCAGATTTCAGGAAGGCATTTACATTGGGGCTGGCCAAAACCAACACATCTTCTAGAAAGGGCACAAGCAGTAGCCCCTCTCATCTTGAGGCATCCTGAGGCTCAGCTGGTGAGGGTCTCTGAGCACTCTGGAGAGCTCTGCAGGCCAAGGTGCCACCTGAAGGAGTCTCAACTCTCCCCAAATGTTCACATTTTGAGAGAGGACTACAGAGAAGGACGATACTTAATACGCGTATCTTCTGCTGGGATTTTATGTGTTGGTGGGAGCGTTGTTGTCTGAAGGAGGGAGGTAGAACTTCCCCAGATGTCTTCCCCAGTAAATTATGGAGACTTCACCAGCCTTTCCCAAGCCAGGCAGCAGTCAATCCTTCCATTCTTCTGTTTCATTTTTTTAGGCCCTGGTTGTGGGGCTTGCCACTGTTCTTGTTGTTTTTGCGGTTCTGTTGCTCTGTTGTTGCTGTTGCTGTGTTCTATCCCCACTGCCCCCAGAGTTGCACTGGCTGTTCTGAGCACAAACAGCTCGAAAGTTAGAGCCAGGTGGAAGCTGGGCGCTGCTCTGCGAGGCTGGCGCTTGGGTCCCAGCATCACGTCGTGACTCACCTTGGGAGGCCACATAGGATCACTGCACTCCCATTTCTGGAAGAGCCGTTAGGGCTCCCATAGTCCAATCTAGTTTTACGTTTGGGGAAAAAGAGGCCTAAGGGACCCAAGGTGATTAGAAGGTGTGGGGTCATGGTGTGTAAAATCCTAAGACACTGCAGATATTAGCAGTTTTCCTCTCTTTCAGATAAAAAAAATTATGGGTTGACCACATTTATCTCATACAAAGGGTCTCTCTGTGAACACAGAGTGATGTCAAAATGACAAAGCAACTCAAATACCTGCATTTGCTAGACAAGATCCCAGCCAGGGTCTTTGGATATCAAGATAGTATGTAGCTGCTCTTCACTCACACAACAAACATTTAGTTAACAACTACTGTGTCCTGGGAACTGCAAATGATCAAGGAAAACACAAGCCCTTGATCTCATGACCTTACACTCTAAAAGCAGAGCACAACATGAAACAACTGATTATGTAATGAATTACTTCACTACAATTGTGTTGTGAAATCCTACTAAGTACGGGGTGCTAAGAGAACACATGACAATAGGGGTTGGCCTGGTCTTGAGGAATCAAGGACAGCATTTTTAAGGAAGTTGAGAAGTGAAGGAAAAATGGAAGCAGTTTTGGTACATGGGGTTTTCAAAAATAAAAAAATTAATTCCTTCCCAACATTTCAAAATCAGGTGCATTGCATAGCATTCAGATTTTTATCTTCTCTTGAAAACAAGAGAAACAAAAAACAAAAGATCTTGCAATGTTTCTGCATGGCAAAAGTGAGCTGCCACTAAATAGCAGCTGCTCTTTCAGACAGGGTAATTGCTCTCCATTTCACCGCAGACCCCACTGCTCCCTATTGCCTTAACCTCAGTGCCCTTCATACATTTAGGTTCTATGCTTGGCTGCTGTGGGCATCTTAATTTGCAGCTCTGAACCAAATAAACCAGTGAAAGGTGAGGAGGCAGGTGGGGACAGGGACAAATCAGACAGAAAAAGATAGCATGAGTGAAAACCCTGAGAGAAAGAGGAATAAAAACAATGGCCGTCACTTTCAATTTAATCTTTGCTGCTCCCCTATGAGATAGGAAGTATTATTATCCTCATTTGATGGAAAGGTAACTTGTCTAAAATCACATGACTGGTAATAGGTACAGCAAGGACCCAAACCCAGGCCAGCCATCCCCAAAGCCAGGACCAAGCCGCCTCTTGAGGTACAGGGGAAGAGAGGAGTCAGGTGTGGCTAAGGCCCCCCAGAGTGGCAGCCAGGGAAGGTCTGGGGCCAGATCAGATAAGGCCTTATGGGGCCTGATAAGTATCTGGCTTTGAGTTAGTCACTAAAGATTTACAATCTGTAATCAGAAAAGACTTTTTTGAAAGATCAGTTTGACTGCAGTTTGGAGGCAGATTAGAAGAGAGCAAGAGTGGAGATAAGAAGGCTAGTTAGGACATTCGCCTATAAACAGATCCATTTCTACCACAACTATATTTTTTTTTCCTAGATCATCAGCACATCAGTATAGCAAAATTAAAATCCACTAATACAGACATTAGTCATTCCTAAATATTTTTCTCTCTTTCCCTCCAGGACCCCACAAGCATTCTTGGTAAACTGGGCCTCAGTTCACTCAACTTTAAAAGGACTTCCATCTCTAACATTCTTTGATGCTCGGTCTCAGCCCTCCACACCTGCATGTCTCACTCTGCAATCCACTCTCCAACCTGTTTGCCCTAATTCCTTCTACCTCTCTGACCTCTGGCAACAGCTACTAGAATGTACCTGCCATGGGCTCTTGATTCCATCCAGAAAAACAGGCTCCCCATAGCCTTAGACACACGGCCCCCTGCAGCCTCCAAAGCAGGCTTGACCGAGGCACCTCGTAAGCAGTTGACGGGAAACCGAAGATGTCCTCAAACACAAAAAAAAACGATAATAAAAATACCACATGTAGTACTTCATAGAGGAAAACAGCAGTTCTGTGAGTACTATCCCACTAAACACCCTCACTATCTTTATCATGCAGGGACTACTGTTATCCTTATTTTAACTCATGGAGTTTGTGACTTTTCAAATATACAACCAGTAAATAACAAGGACTTAAATCCAGTTCTGAACCCAAATCCTGTATTCTTTCCACACACTTCACAAAGACCTCTGGATTTGTCTCCAGACACCCAGATGTATTCCAAGAATAATCTAGAAGGGAACTGAATTGAAAGTTTCTGAACCTAATATGAGGCATTGCTGATTACTAACAGCCAGGATCAGTTTCTAGGTGAATAGGGGCTTCATGAGCTACTTGTAATTGGAAGAGAGCGTAGGATTTTTTGTTATATTCAGTTTGGTTGGGAATTTTGTCATTTATTTGTTTTGTGGGAGGGGCTTACATGCTTGATTTTATCTCAGGTATCTTAAAAAGATTTATAGAAATAAATTCTAATCCTCCATGCTTCCACTGATTGCTTGAACTGCCATCCCACCACTCCCCAGGCTGGCATTTAGCCTCTATTTTAATACCCCAATGAGAGGGAACCCACTAACTCCTGGGTAGCCCTTCTGCCACTACTGCCAACCAAGCACCTCGTCCTCAGGGACAACCCCTGTCCCCTCCATCCCTCAGAGACCGGGTGACAGCATTATCTAACTGATGGGTGCTTGGGAAGGACTCCGATAAGCTAATTCTTCACCTATGACCAATTGCCTCTGACTGCTAAGTCAATTTATTTGACACCATAGGCGAGGACTTTGCAACAATTGTGAAAATCTAGATTACATTCCTTGGCTCCCTCTATCTGCATCTGTGTTTGCTCCTTACACAATTTGCATCGATTAGTCACATAAAGCCAGCTGCCACTCCCCCAGCCTTTCTCCAAGCCTGGCCCTTCTCTGCTCACTGCCATGTCTCTCCAAAGCCCTGTCATTTTGGCAATCCACCAGTCGCTCAGCCTGATGGCCTTTTATTACAAGAATTTTATATTATAGTCAAGAGTTCTCCAATTTTCCCTTTTAACATTCTCACAAAACTTCACTTATAGCTTTAACTGTATGACACAAAGCCAAACTCATTGCTCCATACATGAGATGTTGGGTAGGTTTAGAATAGAGTGACAGGTCAAGAAATTTCATTTTCAACATCTTGATTCATCAAACTTTCATTGTCTCAGACTCTCTCTCCACTGTCTCTAATTATCTGATTCTTTAAAAAATCTGTAATTATATAAAGTCTAAAGACCCCACTCATGCCCCTCTGTGTTTCCAACTGATCTTCTTGTTTACAGTCTATTTAGTCACTTGTCATTCAGGGTCTGACCTGTGCCAGGTTGTTTGATCTCAGTAGAATTAAAGGTTGTTGTTCATGCTTTCCTTACACATTTATTTTCTGATGATTCTAGAAAAATTGAGACTCTTCATGTGCTAAGTTCCATGACCCTTCTTTGCTCCCTTTCATTTTCTACTATGATTAACCCACTGGCATATATTTCCTAGTTATTTTCCGGTTACTTAATCACAATTGCCCTTCATTCAACCAACAGCTATTATTACACTTAACTAGAAAAATATTTGGGATTACAGTTGCACTGAACTGTGATTATTGACAATCCAGTTGTAACCGGCCTAATAAATGTATGTTTGAAATAGTCACTCTTTAAGCTGTAAGCATAGAAACTGGGGCACAATCCTGTTTATTCAACAGGTTTGTTTCTCTCCCCTTCTCATCCTTCTTTCTTATTTACATAACGGAGATCTCTTTTCTACATTCCTCTGGTTCTTGGAACTCCAGAGCCTGCCGAGCAAATGCTGTTAGATTGCATTTCTCAAGCCAGCTTAATGAGGACCAAGACAAGGATAAGAGCCAAGTTCAGAGGGATGGTTATCATTCTTGGTAAAGGTGAAGAGAAGGGTGGGGCTGGGAGCTATCCAAAGAGCTCACTGTCCGGGGAGTGGACAAAAATAGACCATCACCATGAAGAGAAAGGACTCTGGAACCTGGACACAGCATAAAAGGCTGTGGCAGGGGTCCACAGCTCTAGGAGTATACAGATTTTTTCAGAGAAATGATTTTTACTTTTTAAATCGTAAAACAAACATACACCCACGAAAGTGCATAAAACATCAGTGTACAAATTAATGAATTTTTATAAAGCAAGCGCCCCTTTAAACACAATGCAGGTCAAGAAACTGGACTTTGCTAGCACCTAAGAAGCCTTTCTGGAGCTTTCTCAATCATATTCGCCTCCCTCTCTCCATGGGTAACCACTAGCTACACTTCTATGATAATAACAACCTATATTTCTAGTACTTTTACCACATTAATATTCATGCTGAGCAATGTAACCTGGTTTGTGCATGTATTTCTACTGGCTATTGGAATTGTTGGGTCATAGGATATGCATATATTCTAATAGATAACGCCAAACTGTTTTCCAAAATTGTACAAATAGCTGAAAGTTCCTATTGCTCCATATCCTTGTCAACACTTAACAATGTTCATTTTTAATTTTAGCTATCTGGTGAGTGTTGTGGTCACTCATTGGGACTTTAATTTGCATTTCTCTGATAAATAAAAAGGTTAGCAACTTGGATATCGTTTGTGAAGTGCCTATTGTCTTTTGCTCATTTTTTTCTATCAGATTGTTTTATTGGTTTGCAGTTCTTTACATATGTTGTGTACAATTTCTTATAAATATCTTCTCCCACTTTATGTCTTGATTTTTCACTCCCTTAATGGAAACTTTCCTTAGACAGAGGTGGTGGTTATTATTATTATTATGTAGTTAAATGTGTAATCTCTATGTGTAATCCCTCCTATAGGGCTTGTACTTTCTGTATCTTGGTTAAGAAATCTTTCTTTACCCCAAAGATGTGAAGAAAGTCTCCAATATCATCTTTTTTAAAAAAGCTTACTGCTTTTCCTTTTACATTTAGGCTTATAATACAACTGAGGATGAGTTGAATGTGCAGTGGGGTGTGGTAGGGTCAAGGTTTTTTGTTGTTTTTTTTTCCCCATGTGAATATCCAGTTGTCCCAGAACCAATTGTGGAAAAGACCATTCTTTCCCCACTTCTCTGCTGAGCCTCTGTTGCTCCACATCAGTTCTCAATACATGCCTGGGTCTCTTTCTGCACTATTTATTCTGTTCCATTTGTATAGATTTGTCCATCTTTGTGTCATCACCACACAGTCTTAGTTACAGCAGAACCTACAATTAACCTTGAAATCCATTAGAGTAAGTCCTCCCACCTCCTTTTTCAAGGGGGCCTTGGTATTTTTGGCTTTTTGAGTTTCCATATAAATTTTAGCTTCAGCATATCAAGTTTTAGAAACTGTTGGGATTTTCATGTTATTGGGTTGAAGCTACAGATTAATTTGAGAAAAGTTAACATTTTAAAAATCTTTAGTCTTTTGATGTTTCAACATAGTATATCTTTCCAGTTATTTCACTCTTCTTTCATTTATCTCAAAATGTTTTAAGCTTCATATGTAGAGGTATTGCACATATCTTCTTAGATTGACAACTAGGCACTTCATAGTTTATGCTATCTATATGGACTCTTTAACTTCATTTTTGCTGTTGGTTTCTAAAATAAAGAAGTAAAATTGTTATTTCTTTTCCTTATTTTTTTGGTATATTGACCTTGTATCCAGCAAACTTGTTAAACACACTTGTTAATTCCTTTTGAACTTTCAGTACATAAATGTAATATCTGAAAACAGTTACAATCTTATTTCTTCCATTCCAATTCTCATACCTTGTGTTTATCTTTTTCTTTTCTTACAGCCCTGGCTCATACTTTGAGCACAATGTTGAATGGGAATGTGATAGCAGTTAGCTCCTGTTGCCAATCTCAAATGGAAAACTTTCAGTGTTTGACCATTAAGTACACTGTTCATTGTAGGTTTTTGTAGATATCTTTTATCAGATTTAGGAAGTCCCTCCAATTCCTAATTTGCTAAGAGTTGTTATCATGAATCAATGTTGAATTTTTCAAATGCTTTTTCTGCATCTATTGAGATAATGATATGATTTTTCTCCTTTATTGTTAATATGGCATTGACTGATATTTAATTGTTAAATGAAACCTTGTATTAATGAGATAAATGAACCTGGTTCTATCATTTTTATATATTTCTTGATTCTGTTTGCTGTTATTTTTTTTTTTTTCAGGATTTTTGCCTCTCTGTTTATTAGGGAGGTTGATCTATAATTTTTCTTTCCTTTTCCTTTATTACTGATCTTGTTAGGTATTAGGATTACAACCATGTTGGCATCACAACACAAGTTGGGGAGTGTTCTCTCTGTTTTATTCTGAGAAACAGTCTGTGTATTATTGATATTATTTTTACATCATTGCTTGGTAGAATTTGCTAATGAAGCCATCTTGGCCTGGAGTTTTACTTATGGGCTTAATTTCCTTGATAGTTACAGCACTACTTATATTTTCTAATGCTTCTGTGTTTATTTTAGTAAGTTGTACTTTTCTAGTAATTTTTCTATTTCAACTAAATTTTCATCTTTATTGGTATATATTTATAATAATATTACTTTCTATGTTAGTAGGATGTGATGTGATATTCCTGCTTTCATTCCTGTTTTATCCCAAAGTTTGGCCTGTAATTGTGTGTGTGTATGTATGTGTATAATTATATATATAACAAATATATGTATATGTATAACATACATATATACTGTTTCAGCTTTCTAGTTGGGCTGCCTAGTCCACTAGCTTTGGAAGTGGAAGACCTTCAGAAGTACTTCAATTCCACAAACATCTGCAGGCCCTGTTTCAAGTTAAACATTTTTCCTTCCCTCAGACAGACATGTACACAGTCAAATCTAACACAAAGGGAAAGAGAAATGTCTCCAAAATGGGTAAAAGAAGTACGATGGAAAAATGTCACTAGACTGAAGGACACATAGACTGTTTGAGCAGAAAGAAACCTTAACACTCTTGACCAGTGGTTCTCACTAGATGCTGTAGCGCGCGCACACACACACACACACACACACACACACAGACACACACACCAGTTGTGACAGCCAAAAAGGTCTCCAACCATTGCGTACTTCTGGTCAACACAGATACCCAGTACTAGATCAAATGAGGTGGCTGTAACAGGTCCATGGATTAAATAAATTGCTATGGTTCTTTATTCTCTCCCTTAATGCCCTTTATGAGAACAGAAAAGGAAGTGAGTGAGAAGAGAAGAAAATAAAGGCTACTCTGTTACTTTCTTAATCCGTAACTGTTAAATGAATCCTCGGGTTTCCTAACTAAACAAGCAGTAAAGCAGACCCCTTTTGTCCCCTTCTTCATGCCAAACTGGTATACAGAAGCCTATTTAGAGCCATTCTAAAACCACCTTTTCTACCAAAGTTCTCTAAGGAGCTTACCCCTCATCCTGGTAGCCAGTATAGTAAGAAATGTAAGTTTTGGAACTAGTCCGAATGTTGTTTGTTCGCTGTGTGATAATGGGCACTTCATTTAACCTCTCTGGACCTCAGTTTCCTTGCCTATAAATTAGGAAAAAAAAAATGATACATTCCTGGAACTGTTCCTTGGAGGATTAAATGCAGTAATAAATGTCAGTTTCTCACCAAAGAAAAGATATTAAGCCTTAGAACATTAGAAATGGATGAGATCATATAAGCCAGCATCCTCAATTTTTGAGATGCTAGGGTCAGAGAGTTTGACTGTTTTGCCAAGAACTACATGGTAGATTAGTCCTAGAACACAGCATGCAATCAAAATACCCTGACACTAAGTATGCTGCTCTTTATTTTGTGTCTAAGAATGTACTGCATCCTTGAAGCTAATGCCAGACACTAGTTCTTTTTCAGTATTATGACATAATAATCAACCAGCAGTGTGATGAAATAGAACAAAAACTTGGGTTGGGGTGTGGAGACTTGGATTCTGGTTGTGGCTCCATCTCTGTCTGCTGCATGATCTTGGAGACTCCTGTACTTCAGTGTCTTCATCTGGGGAGAGGATCAAAGAAAGGTTAAATTTGTTGAGCTCTGAGGTCCATCCTGGCTGTAAAAAGCTATCATTGTATTTACGCCTCCTCTGCTTACCCAGCATAAAGAAGGGGAGGGAAAAACACATAAACCAAAAACAAGAAAAAGAACATACAGATCTTACTGATTTCAAAGTGCTTTTAAATTTTTTAGCTTACTTGATCTTCCTCGTAACATCATAATCACCTGGAGGAGATACTACAAGAGGGATCCAATTTTGTAAAAGGGTTGGACTAAGCAACCTCAAAGTATCCTTCCAACTCTGAGAACCTTCAATGAAGGGAATCAAAAGTGTGGTTTGAAGACTTGGAGAGGCTAGTTGACCATGACCTTATCTGAGGTCAACATTGTAGCGAGGCTCTTAAAATCTAGTATTGTCTTGGACAGCATTAACAGAAATCAATACGATGTAGAGAAAGAATACAAAGCTGGAGATCAGGAGACTGTGTTTTGTTTACCTGAGTGACCTTGGTCCAAGAATTTTTCCTGAGTAATGAGATGGTGAACCAGAATTTCTCAATTCCCTTCTATCTCCTTAGCAACGTGGTGGTCCCTATCACAGATGGAAATGTTCTATATCTGCATTGTTCAATAAAATAGCCACTCACCATATGTGGCTACTGAGCACTTGAAATGTGATAGTGCAATTTTAATTAACTTAAATGCAATTAGCTACATATAGCTAGTGGCTACCCTATTGGACAGCAGAGCTCTACTGCAAGCACAACAATAGGAAATGAAAAAAAAATAGGAAATGAAGCCTATTATGCTTTTGGTAGGTATTCTATGGAACTTTGCATTTAATTCCAAGCCTCAATCTTTAAGAAATATATTGAAACTTGTATACATCCAGAGGATAAGGAAGAGAATTGTGAAGGGTCTGGAAACTAGGCATTGAGAGAAATGAGAAAGAAACTTTTTTAAAAGTAAAAATATTAAACACGTGATTGCCCAATGAATGATTGATTAGACTTAACTGCAAAAAGCAGAAAAAGAACCACTGGAAAGAAACTGCTGAAAGGACAATTTCAAGCAGTATGAAAACCATCTTTCTAAAAAGCAAAGATAAGTGATATTAGAATGCACTCATTCCTGGAGTGGCGATGCACTTTCAATAGAGGTGTGCAAAGCAATGGCTTGACAGCCACTTACCAGGGGGATTATAGAGAGATTTTGAATTCTATTTCATACAATAGATGACTAATCTGAAGTACCTTCTAAATATGAGATTCTGTCATACTGGAAGGAAGACAGAATAAATTCCAACTGGAGAAAACTATGAAAGTTTTAAAGGGTATCCATAATTTCAGACATTAAATGATTGTAGGATTTTAGCTGAAATAGTGATGGGGGTGGGGTGGAGATGCAGCAATTCAAGTCAGAGGGAATAGCATAATCAAAGAGCATGGGAATGAGAAAAAGCATAGGCTGTTCTCATGGAACAGTACCTGGTTCAGTACTTCTGAATTAGAGAATGTAAGTTTGGGGTATGGTGAGATGGGGTATTTGCCTTATTTATGGAGTACCTTGAATGCACTGTACACCTGGAGGTTTCCTTGGTGTTCTGGTTTGCTAGAGATGTCATTATACAAAATACCAGAAATGGGTTGGCTTTTTTAAAGGGGATTTATTAGGTTACAAAGTTACAGTTCTAAGGCCATATGTGTCCATACTAAGGCATCAACAAGAGGATACCTTCACCGTAGAATGGCCATTGGCGTCCAGAACACCTCTGTCAGCTGGGAAAACACATGGCTGGTGTCTGTTGGTCCTTTGTTCCTCAGTTGTGTCTCAAAATGGCTTTCTCCAAAATGTTTCCGGATTTCTGTCTTTGCTCCTCTCTATCAGCTCCTGTGCATCCTTGCTTCCTTTTCCCAGGGGGTTTCTCTCTAAGCATCTGGGGGTCCTCTCTTAGCTTCTCCGGGGCAAACTCTGGCCTTCATCTCTTAGCTTAGCATCTCCAAATGTCCTTCTGTCTGCATCTCCAAGTATCTCCAAGCATCAGCGTCTGTGTCAGCTCTTGAGCTCTCTTAAGTACTCCAGTGAACTAATCAAGACCCACCCTGAATGGGCAGGGTCACATCTCCTTGGAAATAATTTAATCAAAAGTCTCACCCATAGTTGAGTGAGTCACACCTTCATGTAAACATTCAATCAAAAGGTCCCACCCAAAAAGACTAGATTAAAAGATCATGGTTCTTCTAGGGTCCATAAAAGTTTCCAACCAGCACACTTGGCAAATGAAATCCCTACTCAGAATTCTGCCTTTTATCCTTGGGTTTTGTTTTGTCATAGCTGTTATAACCCTTAGATTGAGTGACATGTCCTATTTCATTAGCGGCCCCAAAGATTAATTGAGGACAAATTTCATAGAAGAGAAAGCTCTCTGAATTGCTTTGAAAGGAGTTGTCTGTCCTACTTTCATGAAATATTCTGAAATCAATGTAGCTACAAACCATGAGTCTGAAATCTTTTCTTTCCCTTCTAACAGGCATTGGCCAAAGGTCTGACCACTACAGATGTGTCCACAAAGGAGGAACCTGTAACTTTTCCCCTTGCCCACTCTTTCAGAAAGTGGAAGGCACTTGTTACAACAGGAGGGCTAAGTGCTGCATGGGTTGATTCAGAGCTGGAAGTGACCTGGAGAATGAATGCAGAGACCAACTGAAGTATTTGTAATCATTGTTTTAATAAAAGAAAATCTTTTTTTTTAATTATTACATTTTCAGAAAAAAAGAATTGTGTGTGTCATTTTGGAAGGGATTAAGAAAGTATAACAAGAGGTATGGGGTTAGAAGGGGAGATGGGCCAGACCACAAAGCCTGCATGATACAAACTTTTAGCAATGTCACTTCAACTTTATTTTACTATCAAACCAACATGTGAGCAATGCAAAGAGTGGCACAAAGTCAAAGACACGTGTTGATGTGAGTAGACGCAGCTTCAAGGCCTTCCTTACTCCTAGCAGAGGCCCACCCAAAATTCAGTGGTCTCAGCAACCTATTTACTAAAATAGTAGCTCTGCAGAGACCAAAATTGCGAAGTTTCTCCTTTTTGAGTTTAGGATGGTGGATTGATCTATTTTATCATTTGAGAGTTGCCATCATTACCTTAAAAATATTCCATCTAGCCCTAATATCTGGGTTCCCAGAATACAATTTTTCACTTCACCACAATTACATAACCTAGTTACATATCATTTTATATGACCTGGCTATTTCTGTAACTCATTCTTTCCATACCATTAGACCTGTAGAAGATCTTTGGTCTGGATATCCATTGGTGCAGTGAAATGGGTAGCTATCTTGGTTTATCAACAACAAATGAACACCAACCATTATAAAAGTATTTTGGTTTATGTGGTAGACTTTGACCTCCACTCAGGCACTCTTGTTAGCATATACACAACACATGGTGGTTTTAGTTACAGTGCATCCAGTCCTCTTTCTTCCCCTAAAGATATAAGTAATCTGGAACCATTCTGTTCTAAGAAGAAATCTCAGGCATGCTGTCATTTTCCATCATCAAGATATTTAAGAGCTCCCTGATAGCACTTCTCTGGATATAAAATTAGAGATCAATTCCCAGATGAACTTTCGCATTTGGTACAGACAGTGTTTTGGTTTTCAAGACGCATTTCTTGTAGTAAAAATTTGAAAATGAAAAACCCACTACTATGTTTTCCTCACATTTTTTGGTTTATGAGTGTTCCAGTTTGCTCATGCTGCCATTAGGCAAAATACAGGAAATGGATTGGCTTTTATAAAGGGGGGTTATTCAGTTACAAATTTACAGTCTGAAGGCCATGGAAGTGTCCAAATTAAGGCATCAACACACATATACCTTCACCAGAGAAGAGCAATGCCATCTGGAAAACCTCTTTTTAGCCGTGAAGGCATGTAACTGGCATCTGTTGATCCTAGGTTGTGTCAGCTCCTCTCTCAGCTCCCATGCATTCTTCAAAATGTTGCTCTTGGGATGTTTTGTCCTCTCTTAACTTCTCCAGAGCAAACCCTGGACTAGCAAAAGTCTACTTTCAAAGGCCATCTCCAAAATGTCTCTCTTAGCTTCAGTACCAAGCTCCTTCTGTCTGAGCTCTTTTATAGGACTCCAGTGATTAAATCAAGACCTACCGTGAATGGGCAGCGTCCATATCGCCATGGAAATAATCCAAGCAAACATTTCACCCATAGTTGATTGAGTCACATCTCCATGGAAACACTCAATTAAAGGATTCCAACCCAATCAACACTAATACCTCTGCCCCCACAAAATTGCATCAAAGAACACGGCATTTGGAGGGACATAATACATCCAAACTGGCACAATGATGTTGTGGTAATATGGCATGCCCTGCCAGCTGTTCAAGTGCTCCAAAGCACATTTTTATGGACCTCCAGCCACCTCAAGAGGTCACTATCTTGAGATTATGGTGGTATGCGATTACCAGCAGAGTCACCAGAAACAGTAGACTTAGAGACCAAATGATTAGCATGATTCTTTTAACCCATCCCATCCCAGCAACATTTGGTCTCAGGGTCAATTTCTATAGGGTAACACTCCATGATTGCAATTTCTTTCAAGATATTGTACTTGCCTTCTCTCTTCTACCCATTCTATGGTCCTTTCAGCTTCTGCATTCACCACTGCCTGCCTGACCAAGGCAGTTTCAAGTCAGTAGTGTACATAGCCACCTGTGTTACCTAAACTTCCATCTTCCTAGGATATGGCCCTTGCAACTTCTCACTCCTTCACCTTAGCAAGACCAAATGACCTTTCACATTACAGAATTTTCATTTCTAGGTGGTTTCCCAACACTGACTACACTGCCTTTTGCATTCAATTGTGTCCATGCCCTCACCAACAGAAAGAGTGCAGAAGTGATGAGCAAATGGATTACTTGGGGATAGGACAGGCCCCATGTATTGGACTGTATGATTAAACAGTTTGTTTTAGTTTCCTAGCCTGCTCAAGCAAATACCATAAAATGGGTTGGCTTAAACAATGGGAATTTATTAGCTTACATTTCTGAGGTTAAAAGAAAGTCCAAATCAAAGCATCAAGGCAATGCTTTCTCTCCAAACACTAGTGTTCTGGGGCTGGCTGCCAGTGATCCTTGGCTCCTCTGTCACATGGCAATGCACATGGTGGAGTCTCCTAGCCTCTCCCTTCTCTTACAGATTCCAACAATGTCCGGCCTCTTGCTTCCTGTGGCTCTCTGTGTGTGTGTGTGTGTCTGAATTTCATTCTGATTATAAAGAACTCCAGTAACAGGATTAAGACCCATCTCGATTGGATTGGTCAACACCTTAACTAAAGTAACCTCATCAAAAGGTCCTACTACAATGGATTCACACCCACAGGAATGGATTAGATTTAAGAACATGTTTTTCTGGAGTACATACAGCTCCAAACCACCACACAGCTGAATAAATTTCAAAAAAGAATTACGTAATACAAAAATGACAGACATTTAAAAGCCTGTGGAAAACATCTCAACAATAAAACTGTGGTCCAAATAAAAAAAAATTTCTTACTTTTCAACCCTTAGAATCAACCTATAGACAATGCACAGAAGATCTAGTTGTAGTTGCAGATTGGAGTATAAAATGTTACTGATCTGACAATATCAAAGTGTCACTGAAAGCAGTTGGAAGGCAGACAGGAGACCGAGAGATGGACGGAAGAGTCATGTCATAAATGGTGGGTAATCAAGAGATGCTTGCATAAAAACCAAGGGACATTGCATAAGAATTAGAGGTATAAGCATATTATTTAAAGGTAGAAAGAAAACCAATAGAAGAACTAAAAATATCAAAATTTGGAAGTAAGAGGCAAGTGGATTGGGTATTATCAACTAAATTTTCATCTTTTTTTGAGATAAAGGGTTTAAAGTTAATAAATCAAAGCTAAATGTATAAGGATGTCATTCAGAAAAGGAGCAGAGCTAGAAATAGAAAATGGTGGAAGATAGCTGCTTCTTGTTGGAAATAATTTTTAAGAATTTAGATTTCATAAGGTACAGTTATTATTTTTATAAAATATATGCAGAGTATTTAAAGATGCTGTCCATTGGAAAGATCAAAGCCATCTGAATGGGCTATGATCAGGGTCCCTCCTTACAGCCATTTTTTAAAAAACTGCGCCAGTGTTAACGACAATTGCATTGTGGTTTTGTAGGAGAATATCCTGTTTTTAGGTAAAAACTGCTGAAGCGTTTAGGGCTGAAATGTCACGATGCTCATAACTGCCTCTCAAATGGTTCAGAGAAACAAAGCAAATAAATGTTGCAAAGTGATTACAATGGTGAAACTAAGGTAAGGATATACAGGTACTCCTAGTTCTGTTCCTGCATGTACATTTAAACTTTTAAAAATAAAAATTGGGGTCAAGGGAGAGAATGGAAAAAAGATCATTAGAACCTAGACTTTTCAGCATAAGGGAAGATTCAAATAAAATTTAAAGGTTATATTAAAATCCTATACTCTTGTATTTGACTTGGAACTGTTGGTGTAAAGTCATAATTTTTTTCCTCTTACCACAAAGTGTGTATTTCTTAGCCTCCGCCCCTGAAGATGAGATGACAACCCAAGAACAATGAACACTCTGAGCACTACAAAGAACAAGGACAGATTAGAGAAAACATTGATTTGATGCCTGGAGCATAAAATGTACAAGATGAGCCTGGGTATCTTGTTGTGCTGGAAAGCAAGGAAGCAATCTAATATTGATGGGTCATGTCAAAAGGAAACGGGCTTAAATTGAAGGGGATCCCACTGGCCAAAGATGGGACATTATTTATCATTGCAGAGACTAATAACTACAATTGACTGAAACTCATCAAATATATATAAACCCATGAGTTCATCAAGATACTTTAAAAAACAGTATTTTTCATATTTGGAGTCTGTTAGGGCACAAACTTACTCTGAAAATTGGTAAATAAAAAAAAAGATCAAGGACATTTTCTGCTATCCTGAATAAATTGTACTTTAGAGTGACAATAGTTAAATGAAGGAAAAATCTTCTTTATAAAATATTCCAAGCTAATAAGTGAAGAAGAGATGATAGAATTAGAAAATGACCATTTTGGAAGCCCTAATAAATTCAGCAATCTAAAACAATCATCGATGGATACTAAAACTATTCATTGAAAGTTTTTTGGGGAACTTGATAACAGCAGGTGGAGGCTGACACCACCTAAACCCAATGATCAATCTTAGCTTCACGAGAATTGAGACCCCCAGCCATTCATTAATGGACCTCCTATTTATAGGAAGTACCTAGCCCCACCTATGAAACATTAAGAAATTGAATCCGAAACTAATCAAGTCTCTAGAACTAACTACTAATTTACAGCAAGTACAGGAATTAGAAAAACAAGTAAAACAACAGCACAAGGAAGCAATTCATCGAATGCAGAATGTGAGACATTCTACAAGACAAATAACCTAGTTTCTAGAATAAATCAGTAGCATGAGGAATAGTAGTACTATTATAGAAAAAAAAGAGAAAAGACTAGTTCTGTACTATTACAGAACAACCAATGTATGGATCTTGCTTGGATCCTGTACTGAACAAATTAAACGTAAAAAGATATTTTTGAGACAGATAAATTTGAATATGGATTGAGCATTAGATAATATTAAGGATTTATTGATAATTATAGTAGGTGTGACAACAATGTGGCAGTTATTTTGTATGGAAGAGAAATGTCCTTTCCAGTTAAAAATGCATACTAAAACATTTATAGGTGAAAGAATATATTATCTTGGATTTGCTTTAAAATACTGCCACAAAAAAAGAGGAGGAGAATAAAAAGAAGAGGAATAATGGGAAGGGAGGGAGAAAGGGAGGGAGGGGATGAAAGAAATAAGGAAAGAAAATTTTTAAATGTTCTATAAGATTTGTGACATGTTGATAAATGTTGAAGCTGGGAAACAAGTATTAGGATTCATTTTATGTATGCTTGTGTATATTTAAAATTTTCCATAATAATAAGCAAAAAGAAATAAAAGAGAGAGGGAGTCAGGCAGGGAGGAAGGAAGGAAGGTATGCAAAGGTTTATTATTATAAATGCCCCTCCCCTATTTTTCTCTCTTGAAGCCCTGGTTTGAAAGTCACCAAAACTGTTGTTGTTTTTATGGTTTGGTTAGTTAATGAAAAGAAGAGAATGGAGTCTAACAGGACACTATTGGGAGCAAAATAAGCTTTGTTTTAGGAAGAATTTATTTTTACTAGAACTTTCAGGGAATTACAACTCTGGTGAATTGGATTGTCCTTGGGTATACCCTTCCTATTTCAGCTCTTTTAATAAAGCGTTGCAGCAATACAGTCTTCCTGCATCAATGGAACCTGATTACATTTCTATTCAATGACCAGGAGTGGTTTAAAGCTTTAGACTCACCAGTGGTTACCATGTGAGATTAGATAATGACATCAATCGTTTAGCATATGGGATGGCCAACATTTTTCTCTAAAGGGCCAGATAATAAATATTTTCAATTTTTCCAGCCATACAGTCTCTATCACAGCTATTCAACTCTGCCATTGTATTGTGAAAGTTGCTATAGACAAGACCTAAGCAAATGGGAGTGGTGTGTTTCAATAAAACTTTATTTATAAAAAGAGGCAGCATGCCAGATTTGGCCCAAGAACCATAGTTTTCCAATCTCTGGTTTAGGGGATTGATCTGATTGTGTTCAGTGTTTAGAATAATAACCACCATGGAAATTTATGTTTCTAATAAACTTCCAATTGTCAAAACAAACTGAGTGACCTATAATAATTAATGTAACAGGTTTATTGAAAGAGAAACTGCTCAAGCAGGGAGAGTTCAAACTGAAGTAAGAGTCTCAAAATAGTTAGCAAGTAAAATAGCTTATAAAGACAATTAGGGGCTACCCAAAGGGGAAATTACAATTGATTGACATTTAGGAGGGGCTTACGAAGCAGGGAATGATCACAGATTGGCCATTACAGTATATTTGTCTATTTCTTATAAGCTATTTCCATTGAACCAAACACAGCTTATTTCCAATTGTTGCTTAACCTGCAACTTTTGCAGGGTACCTTCTGTTTTGTTTTGTTTTGTTTTTCCAGAAAGTCTCACTTTTATTTTATTTTATTTTATTTTGAAATATATTCAAACTTACAGGAACAGTTGCAAAAACAATACAAACCCCATACACAGAAATCCAGCATACCCCAACCCCCCTCCCCTCATACCCCGATCCACGAACTTTAACATCCTGTCACACCACCATTTCTTTCTTTCCTCCCTCTCTCCCTCCTTCCCTATCATCCATCATCTATTGCTCTGTCTTCTGAACATATGAGAGCAAGCTGCACATATCCTTGAACAAACAATATAATTCACATATACATTTCCCATGGACAAGAACATTCTTTTATGCAATCACATTAAGCGCAGCTAAGAAGTTCAAGAAATTCAACATTCATACAAAGCTTACATTCTATATTTCCTTTTTTTTTCTTATGTCCCAACTGTGTCCCTTTGAGCCTCCTCTCCTCCATCCTCAGATCCCATCCAGGATCATCCTTGGCATTTAATTGTCATTATCTATTTAGACTGTCTTTTTTTTTTTTTTTAACTGTGGAAACATATATACAGCCTACATCTTCCCATTCCAACCCCTCCCTAGCATTCCATTAGTGGGATTAATCACATTTAGAATATTTCAATGCCATCACCTTCCCACCATCCATTACTAGAAATTTCCCTTCACCCCAAACAGAAACCCTATGCTCACTTCTTAACTCCCCATTGCCCCTTCCCCCACGTCTCATAACCCATACTCTACTTTTCACCTCTATGGTCATATTCTCTGATATTTCCTTTGTGTTTACCATGGGGCTTAAATTTAATATCTTAAATCTATAATAATCTTGTTTTTCTTTGATACCAACTTAACTTCAATAGGACACATAAACTATGTTCCTATACTCCATCATTCCCCCACCTTCATGTAGTTCTTGTCAAAAATTACATATTTTACATTGAGTCCAAAACTACTGATGTATCATTACCATTTATGTATTTTAGATCCTGCAGGAAGTAAACAGTGGAGTTACAAATCAAAAATACAGTAGTATTGGTATTTATATTTTCCATGTGATCTTTACTGGAAATCTTTATTTCTTCATGTGGTTTCAGTCAAGTGCTTAGTGTCCCTTCCTTTCAGCCTGCACAATTCCTTTTAGCGTTTCTTACAGGACTGATCTACTGGTGATGAAGTCCCTCAGCTTTTGATTATCTGGGAACGTTTCATCTCCCCCTCATTTTTAACCTCCAGGTGTTTGTGAATTTTCTAAGTCTCTGATGGTTATTGACTTCTATTTGTATTCCATTGTGGTCAGAGAATGTGCTTTGAATAAACTCAATTTTTTTAAATTTATTGAGGCTTGTTTTATGACCCAGCATATGGTCATGATCACCAGAGAAGAATGTGCATCCTGGTGATTTGGGATGTAATGTTCTATATATGTCTGTTAAATTTCTCTATATCTCTCTCTCCTTTCTTTGTTCCTCTGTCGGTAGAGCTCCCTTTAGTATCTGAAGTAGGGAAGGTCTTTTATTAGCAAAATCTCTCAGCATTTGTTTGTGAAAAATTTAAGCTCTCCCTCAAATTTGAAGGAGAGTTTTGCTGGATAAAGTATTCTTGGTTGGAAATTTTTCTCTCTCAGAATTTTAAATATGTCATGCCACTGCCTTCTCGCCTCCATGGTGGCTGCTGAATAGTCACCACTTAGTCTTATGTTGTTTCCTTTGTATGTGGTGAATTGCTTTTCTCTTGCTGCTTTCAGAACTTGCTCTTTCTCATCAGTATTGACAGTCTGATCAGAATATGTCTTGGAGTGGGTTTATCAGGATTTATTCTATTTGGAGTTCGCTGGGCATTTATGCTTTGTGTATTTATATTGTGTAGAAGGTTGGGGAAGTTTTCCCCAACAATTTCTTTGAATACTCTTTCTAGACCTTTACCCTTCTCTTCCCCTTCTGGGACACCAATGAGTCTTAAATTTAGACATTTTATTTTATCTATCATATCCCTGAGATCCATTTCAATTTTTTCAATATTTATCCCTATTCTTTCTTTTGTTCTTTCATTTTCCATTCTGTGGTCCTCGAGGACACTGAGTCATTGTTCAGCTTCCTCTATTCTTGTACTATGAGTATCCAGAATCTTTTTAATTTGGTTAACAATTTCTTTTATTTCCGTAAGATCATCTGTTTTTTTATTTACTCTTGCAACTTCTTTATGATCTTCTAGGGTCTTCTTCATGTCCTTTATATCTTGTGCCATGCTCTTCTTCATGTCCTTTATATCCTGTGCCATGTTCTCGTTGTTTGTCTTTAGTTCTTTGATTAATTGCTTCAAGTACTGTGTCTCCTCTGATCTTTTGATTTGGGTTTTTGGGTTTAGGTTCTCCATATCGTCTGATTTTATCATATGCTTTAAATTTTTCTGTTATTTTTGGCCTCTTGGCATTTGCTTTACTTGATATGTTTCTTTCAGGATATGAAAAACACCAATCTCTAATTTGTCAGATCTACAACTTGGTGGCGTACACTTTCTCTAACTAACCAGCAGATGGCATCCACAAGTCACCTATTTCCCTCAAGTCGGTTCTCCCCAACTTTGTCTTTGTGGTGTGTGGGGGTATGAGTCTTGTGGGGTCCAACTGGTGCACCAAGTTTGGATGTGTTGTCGGTGCTGTCCGCCCTGGATGTGGGGCATGTGTCTGAGTGGTTAGGGAGGCAGGGCAGCTTTAATAATCAAACCTCCCAGGTGTTCCTGGAGATTTAAGGCTGTTGCAGGAGTCTAAACCTTCATTTCAGTCTTGCCACGGATTGTCTCTGACACTGACCTACAAATCCTTGGTATTGGCGTAGGGTCCCTGGGATTTCCGAGTGGGTCCCCCTTCCCAGCCGTGCTCTTCCAGGACCTCTGCTGAGGGAAGGCTGTGCCACATCACTAGTGCGCCCCGGCCCTCCAAGGAAGCCCTGGGCTGCCAGGCCGTGCAGGGGCATTCCCAGCCTGCTGTAAAGATGGCTGAATGGGGTGTGTTAATTTCCCCCTTTTTGCACAGCTCCACCTTCCCAGCTCTGGGTGCACTAAAGGCTACTGTCCACAGCCAATACTGTGGCATGTGTGCGGTGTTGTGGGAAACACTCCCTGTCACACCGGGACCCTTGGTGTGGCTCTGGGCTGTGGTTCTGGCCCCAGGCAGGAGCGTCCCCAGCCCACCAGAAAGAAGGCTGCGAGGGGTGCAGTTTCTTTCTCCTTATGGCTCCCCTCCACCCTCCTGGCTCCGAGACAATTAGCAGCGGGTGCAGGAAGGGCTATCTTCCACGCCAGATACCAAGGCGTTCGCAAGGCCCACTCCTGCCACACTTCACTACATGGTTCTCGCCGCTGTATCCGCAGTCGCTCCTGGGTTTTTTTTGTTTTTTGTTTTTTTGGTTTTTTTTTTTTTGAAGAACTAGTCTATCTCCAAATGCCAACCCCTGGTTTCTCCACACCGCAGCATGGCTGCCGGACTTTCAGCCGGCTCACTCACTCGTTTCAGAATGCAGACTCCCAGTTTCACCAAATGCACAGTCCCTGTGGATTTAGCAGACCTTGTCCGGCTGGTGCATAGCTGGAACTGGTGTTCTGGGTCACTTTCTGGCTTTTATCTAGTATTTTTCATGGAGATGTTTTTTTGCCCTGTCTCACCTAGCCGCCATCTTAGGTTCTCCCCTCACTTTTATTTTTAATGTCATTTCCTAGAAAGGGGTCGTTCCAATACAGACTACCAATTGATTTTATGTAACACAATATACATACGCATACGATTTTTCATAGCTGCTTTCTTCCAAAAATACATAAAGTATCAGAAAATATTGAAGAATATTAATTTTTAAAATCATAATAATATGAGGAGTTGGGACAGATACCTAAATCCTCCTCCTTTTATTTCCTCTGTTTCATCACAGTCTGAACCTAATTTATGAGCAAAAGCCACCTAAGTCCATTATCATATAAGTACAGAACCTTGTAAGACAGCAAGGTCTTAAAAGAGATTAATTCAGCTTTAAGTTGGGCACACAAAAGTTCTGCTCTGGACAGGTTTGAGAGAGGTGATTTGAAAAGTTCTTGTACATTAATATTTTGATCAAGGATGTTTTACCCCACTGAACCTGAGAATCCACAATTACAGCCAGAGAAATATTTTCTTGCCACCATCAGCCAAATAAAAAACAATAATGAGACAAAAATACTACTCATCTGATCAAATCTGCTGTTAACCTGTCTTTCCCTACAAACTTCTCCAGTCCTTGTCAGCACATATACTTTTTTTTTTTTTTTTTTCAAAATTGCACTCATCGGATGCACACCATTTTGATGCCAGCATATTGTTTATTGCTTTGGCACACACAGTTCACCCCCGTGGCTTCCTCATCTTCACAACCATTCCCTTTATTGACTGTGTACAGCCCAATCATTGTGGGCTCAGTATTGCCACCCTCCCTCCTTTCCTTAGTCCAATCCACCCAGCAACCTCCTAAGGGGAAAAAAAGGGGGGTCCTTCAAGATATAGGAAAGGGATTTCTTGGACTAGCCTTAGGAATTGCTGTGTGCAGACAACCTACCTAAGGAAAGGCTTCTGAGTTCTATGGGTGTTCAAGGGATACAAAAGTTCATGCTCCATTTACAGCAACCCTCACCTGGAACATATCAAAATTGAATGCCATTCAACCCAACTGCTTCCAACTAGATGAAACCCATCAGTGACTAAGAACCTGGAACCACATCACTTTGACTAAGCCTCATCCACCTAAACAAAGACTCCTTCCCGACCAATAAACAGTGTAACCTGTTTCGACCAACTGTGCCCAGTTGAATGGCCCCATTCCACCCCACCCAGAGTGCAAACCTCAATCATTCATTAGCAGAATCACCCTGAACACATATGATGTTTGCTAACACATAAAAACTCCTGGCTTTCCTCCTCAGGGATCAATGCAGTGACTTTCTTCATTGGTGTATGGCCCCTTATTAGCAAGCAAACAAACTCATCGCTGGCTTTGGGATCCCTTTAGTGGTCATTGTCCACAGGAAGCAGAAGCAAGAGGAGACGCCCACTGATAGAAGTGGAGACAGGCTCTCATTCAGAGAAAGACAGTGGTGGTTCTATCCTGAGCTCACTCAGGTGCTGCTGGAACCAGTGTGCACCCACTTAACTGGGAAGTTACGCCCCTGCCCCAGCCTCAGCTTCCCCCTTCCTGCAGTTCTCCCAACACCACCTTGCTGCCTGTGTAAACTCCCTCCTCACAGCACATGTCACCTCTAGGTCACCTCAGACACTGCAGGGAAAGAACTTCCTCCTATGTTGGCCCCACGTGGGTCTCCCTCCCCAGGCTGGCCTAGGGTCCTTTGCTTCATGAAAGGTTGAGGTCCATTTTTCCCTCTGTGCCCTGTCAGCTTCCTTGTGAGCAGTGATCTCCGTCTCCCCTTAGACTCCCTCCCTCTAACCACTGGAGACTCCCTCACCCCATTGTCTATGACCCACCACGCAACTAAGGTAATCCTGGAATCTCGGTGGTGTAGGTAATCAAAAACCTGGGACTTTGGATAACTTACTTAACATCTGATCCTTGGCTTTCTTAGGTATTTAAAAAAATGAATATAATAAATTTACCTTCAGGTTGTTACAAGGATTAAATGAGAACATGTTTATAGCACCTACTTAGCCTGCTCCCTGACACACGTGGGAACTCAAGTAATATGACTTTCCCACCCTTTTGGTATAAATAGTCCCTACCTCTGTCTTGGAGATGTGGTTGCTGAAAGTAAGACGTGTCTTCCTCTAGACCAGCCAGTCCGTGGAGGGGAGCCTCATCAAGCCATCTATGCCTGGGTTTCCTGCATTCCCTCCATCTACCTGAGTCACTAATAAACTGGTTTTTCTGCTCCTGTGAGTTGAGGAACCTCCTTCTGTGGCATGGAGTCTGACTCAGGCCAAGTCAGAACACATGTGCATGAAGAGAGAAGTTATGTGCAATTCAGAGATTCAGAAAATTTTGGAGCTAGAAAGAATCATCATAATTTAAGTTGAAAAGACTGTAGAAATAATTAATAGTGGTAAATGCAAAGGAAAACCTGGGCCTAAGTCCCTATTCCACCACCTACTAGTTGTGGCTCCCTGGAAAAGTTACTTAAAACTCTCAGGCCCCAACTTTTCCTACCTTAAAATCATGACAATCATGGTAACTATACCATGAAATGTTCATTAGAATTTAATCAATAAATTGTTATAACTGGTTTGGTGGAAACATATCAACCCATTAATTCACAACCATGAAATGGTTTCTTTTTCCAAAAACAGCGAATGATTTCAGTCCAATTCCATAATTAAGTAACTTTCAGTTTCTAAAGTCTCTTCTGGGTTCTTAACATGTAGGCTTGTCTATTTTTTGAACTTTAAACACATATATATTCAAAACTCTCCTCTCACCTCTGTAAAAGCAAGACTTTAGCTGTGCAGTGTGCAAGAGCTGGGAGGGAAGAGTGCGTGCGTTACTATGTGACCCCCACTTTCTTCCCCACACTTAGTCTCTGGGAACAGGTTGGGAGGGCGCATGACGGTTGCTCTCTCCAATGAATGACCCTTTATTAGGCTAGCAAGGTTGCTGCTCCATTTCGGTTACTTTTCATTTCCTCTCTAGCACTGGGTGGTTTCCTCTGTATTACAGGTACCTGAAGTCCCCCCTCTTGTTGCTGGTTCTCCAGAGAGCCTACGAGAGCTTCCCCCTGCCCCGACCCACTGGCATGGGAGACCTGGTTCAGGCTCGGCATCTTTCTCCCCACTTTAACCCCCAAAAGAGGCAACAAGCCCCGGCCTCTATCTTTTGACAGCCTTTCACCCAGCAGGTAGCCCTCTAGTAAACAGCAAGGTGTGCCAACTAGATGGCCTAAGGGCAGCCGTTTACACAGAATTGGTTCACCCATTTTTCCTACCTGAAGCCTACATATCCTCGACATACAAAACTGTATGTATTTAGATCACCCCACACCCTCATAGCACTCCAGTTCTCAGAATCTCTTTCTCTATTTCTCACTCCATACCGCAGCAGAATCTGGCACTCGACATATTCAGCAACATTCAAACAAGAGCTGAGCACCAGTGTCCAAGGTAGTGGGGACTGGAGCATGGAACAGTTGCATCCAGTCTTGTAAAAAGCGGGGAGGAGAACATGTCAAAACATTTGCCTTCCTTCACTAGAAGAAGAGAGGGGTTAAGACAGTGCTGCTCCCTAAAGTCTAATATTTGTAACACTACAAAGACACCAAAATGCCAAATTCACTAAAAACATCACAGCTGGTGGTAATGTATTGAAAGGAGAATCTGGAGGAAAAGGGTAACTCAATGAAGTAATTTGGACTAATATGATACAGGTATTTAAACACTAGATGTAATTATTAAAATATTGCAACAGGGAGATAAAGGTAAACCACCTTGGAGGAAGTTTTAAATAGAAACAAACACATCAATTTTAGAAACAGTCTGAACATTTCTTCATGGATTGCTTTTTTTTTTTAAATAGACAACAAAAGAATTAGGAATTTACCACAACAAACAAATCAAACATAAAGGACCTTGAGAATCCCTTAATCAACCATTTCATAATATTCTTACAAGTCTTTTCACTTAGTTTCAGGTTCTGAGTAATGAATCCTCTTTGGAATCCAAGTGCCAAGGTCATTTCACTTCCACAAGTCCTTGAGGATTCACATTTCAAATTAGTAGGAATGTAGATTACACAAAGAAGCCTGACCTTTCCTGCTTTCATTCTGAAAGACAACTTATAAAGTTAAGTTCTTAAAGTGTTTGAACTCCAAACCTACTCGATAAAATTAAATTACACTTGTTTGTTCTGTTACTTTACACTTGCCAATGAATAGCCCTGTACCAGTTGACCAACAAAACAAGCAGCAATTAAAAACTATACAAGAAAGATGTGAAGCTGGACATGGCAGCTGTTTTATGAACTGCCCTTGGCTTGACTTTCTTTAGCTTCAACAGCTGTCCCATTGCACTGTCCACAAGAGAACATCAGTATGTGACTATTGACAATAAACCACCTCCTTTACAATTCTTTTTCACATGGCATTTTTAAATGAGGTAGTCCTGGCTCTCGAATTCCACCTATTAGCCCTCCCTGCAATTCAAGGTGAGCACCTTCATTTCACTTTTTAACCCACAAACCCACAAGTTCTGGCTGCTTCAGTCTGGTTCAGTCTGGGAAGAGCTAGTTTCCGCCAGGTCCCAAGTGCAATGTGACCACACCTTTACCTTTACACTTGCCCCATCTAGTGGCAAATATGGGTAATTTGGGCTCCACCTTGTGAACACCATCCTCCTGGCTGCAGGTTTTCCTTAACAGCTCAAAGCCAAATCTCTGAATGACTGATTCTCCATTAACCAATTTTCAAAAGTCAATTCACTGAATTAATTTTCCCAATGATCAACTCACTGCATGACCAAATGGCCCTCAACTTTAACCTGTGTCTGAGACTATTCACCAGATTCCTTTAACCACCAGAGGCAAAGGAAAGGACTAGAGTGCGATGGAAGTGGCAGGAGACAGATGCTAGCACAAGACCAGGGGTGAGAAAAAGTGCAGAGGAAAGGAGAGGGCGTAAATCTGTAAAAATAGAGACCATAAATTTCCCTTAAGAGCAACTTCATACACTCACATGCATAACTTTCAACAAAAGTGAGGGAGAGAGGAGGATTATGGGAAGATGGTGAACTAGGAAGCTCCAGGATCAGTCTCTCCACCAAAACAACTATTGCACTGGCAGGAACTGTCTGAATCAACTGTTGTGAAGTTCTGGAATCCAATGGTACCCTGTACAGCATTCAGGGAAGAGCTGGTGGAATATCAGTAAATTTCACCCTCCTGCAGTGGCTTCCGCCCCCATCACCCAACCATTTGGCAGGCAGCAGTGGGGATTGTAGCCTGGGGTCCTAGTACAGTCTGATACCTGGGTGGGTTCTCAGGACCTAGTCCTCCAAAATCTGTGGGTGTGTAGTCTGATCACTGATCACTGCTTTTGATCAACTACTTCAGATTCCTGGGGAGCCTGCTCTGAGGGTGGTCATTGTTCCAAACCCCTCAGGCAAAAGTGGCAGAGGAATCTTAAAGAGGCAGGGCCTAATTTTTTCTGTCTTCTCTTTCCATTCCCCACTTAAGAACAAAAACAGTTTGGAAATGTCACAGATTAGTGGCTCTAGTTTTCAAAAAAAAACAAAAACAAAAACACCTAGCAATCCCCCAAGAGTAGGAGAACAGATTTTCAGAGTTATAACAAAATAATACCCAAATGCCCAGTTCTTAATCAAAAAATTAGAAAACACACAAAGAAACAGGAAAGCATGGCCCAGTCACATACAGGAAAGTATGGCCCATTTGTTAGAAACCATCACCAAGGAAGCTCACTGTTCTCATTTGCTAATGCTGCTGGAATGCAGAACACCAGATATGGATTGGCTTTTATAAAAGGGAATTTATTTGGTCACACAATTACAGTCTTAAGGCCATAAAGTGTCCAAGGTAATGCATCAACAATTGGGTACCTTCAGTGGAAGATGGCCAATTGCATCTGGAAAAAACACAGTTAGCTGAGAAGGCACTTGGCCAGCGTCTGCTCCAAGTTCTGGTTTCAAAATGGCTTTCCCCCAGGATGTTCCTCTCTAGGCTTCAGCTCCTCAAAAATGTCACTCTTAGTTGCTCTTGGGGCATTTGTCCTCTCTTAGCTTCTCCAAAGCAAAAGTCTGCTTTCAATGGCCATCTTCAAACTGTCTCTCCTCTGCAGCTACTCTCTCATCTTCTGTGCATTTTTCAAAGTGTCACTCTCAGCTGCACTGAGTTCCTTCTGCTTTTCAGTTCATTTATTTGGCTCCAGTGATTTAATTTAGACCACCCTGAATGGGTGGGGTAACACCTCCATAGAAATTATCCAATCAGAGACATCACCCACAGTTGGGTGGTGTGCATCTCCATGGAAACACTCAAAGAATTACAATCTAATCAACACTGATACATCTGCCCACACAAGACTACATCAAAGATAATGGAGTTTTGGGGGACATAACACATTCAAACTGGCACACTCACATTGGAACCAAATATATTAAATCAACTGTCTTAAAAGTGTTCAATGAGAAGGGAATCCATATACAAAGAACTAAAGGAAATTAGGAAAACATTGGCTGAACAAACTTGAGAGATGGAAATTATTAAAAGAACCAAATAGAAATTTTGAAACTGCAAAGTACAGTAATTGAAATGAAAAATTCATTAGACAGATTCAACAGCAGACTGCAATAGGCAGAAGACAGGAACAATGAACTTGAAGGTAAAATGACTGAAATTTTCAGTGTGAGGTGTAGGAAGAAAAAATAATGAAGACAAATGAACAGACTGAGTAACCTGTGAGACACCACCATATATAATGACATCTGCATCACTGGAGTCCCAAAAGGACAACAGAGAGACAGAGGCAGAAAAAATGTTTGAAGAAATAATGGCCCAAAACTTCCCAAATCTGATGAAATACATGAATATACATATCCAGGAATTTCAACAAACTCCAGGCAGGATAGACTCTAAGAGATCTACACCATGACACATTACAGGAAAAGTTTTCATAATCCAAAGATAAAGAAAGCAGCAAGAGTTAAGTGACTTGTCACATACAAGGGATTACCCAATATGATTAACAGAGGATTTCTCATCAGAAACTATGGAGGCCAGAAGACAGTAGGTGGCATATTTAAAGTCCTTAAAGAAAACAAAACAAAACAAAAATCTGTCAATCAAGAATTTTATATCCAGCAAAATTATCTTTCAAAAATTAAGGAGAGAGGCGGGGCAAGATGGCGGATTGGTTAGTTGTATGTTTTAGTTACTCCTCCAGGAAAGTAGGTAGAAAGCCAGGAACTGCGTGGACTGGACACCACAGAGCAATTTGACTTTGGACATACTTCATACAACACTCATGAACACATTGAACTGCTGAGATCAGCGAAATCCGTAAGTTTTTGCGGCCAGGAGACCCGTGACCCTCCCTGCCAGGCTCAGTCCCGTGGGAGGAGGGGCCATCAGCGCTGGAAAGGAGAAGGGAGAACTGCAGTGGCAGCTCTTATCGGAAACTCATTCTACTGATCCAAACTCCAACCATAGATAGACTGAGACCAGACACTAGAGAATCTGAGAGCAGCCAGCCCAGCAAAGAGGAGACAGGCATAGCAAAAAACAGCAAGAAAAACTCCAAAATAAAAGCGGAGGATTTTTGGAGCTCTGGTGAACACAAAAAGGGGAAGGGCAGAGCTCAGGCCCTGAGGCTCATATGCAAATCCCGAAGAAAAACTGATCTCTCTGCCCTGTGGACCTTTCCTTAATGGCCTTAATTGCTTTGTCTCTTAGCATTTCAATAACCCATTAGATCTGTGAGGAAGGCTATTTTTCTTTTTTATCTTTTTTTTTTCTGTTTCTAAAACAATTACTCTAAGAAGCCCAATACAGAAAGCCTCAAAGACTTGCAATTTGGGCAGGTCAAGACAAGAGCAGAACTAAGAGAGCTCTGAGACAAAAGGCAATTATCCAGTGGCTGAGAAAATTCACTAAACACCACAACTTCCCAAAAGGGGAGTGTCTGCTCACAGCCATCATCCTGGTGGACAGGAAACACTCCTGCCCGTCGCCAGCCCCATAGCCCAGAGCTGCCCCAGACAACCCAGTGTGACGGAAGCGCTTTAAATAACACACACACACCACAAAACTGGGCGTGGACATTAGCCTTCCCTGCACCATCAGCTGGTTGTCCCAGAGTTGGGAAGGTGGAGCAGTGTGAATTAACAAAGCCCCATTCAGCCACCATTTCAGGAGACTGGGAGCCTCCCTACACAGCCCAGCAGCCCAGAACCGCCCTGGGGGGATGGCACTCACCTGTGACATAGCACAGTCATCCCTCAACAGCGGACCAGGGGGTGCACAGCCTGGAAGAGGGACCCACTAGCAAATCTCAGGAGCCATATGCCAATACCAAGGACTTGTGGGTCAGTGGCAGAGACAAGCTGTGGCAGGACTGAACTGAAGGATTAGACTATTGCAGCAGCTTTAAAACTGCAGGAACACCAGGGAGATTTGATTGTCAGAGCCACCTCCCCCCCCTGACCGCCCAGACACATGCCCCATATACAGGGCAGGCAACACCAACTACACACGCAAGCTTGGTACACCAATTGGACCCCACAAGACTCACTCCCCCACTCACCACAAAGGCAAAGCAGGGGAGAACTAGCTTGTGGAGAACAGGTGGCTCGTGGACGCCACCCGCTGGTTAGTTAGAGAAAGTGTACTCCACGAAGCTGTAGATCTGATAAATCAGAGAGAAGGACTTCAATTGGTCTACAAATCCTAAAAGAACCCTATCAAGTTAAGCAAATGCCAAGAGGCCGAAAACAACAGAAAATTATAAAGCATATGAAAAAACCAGACGATATGGATAACCCAAGCCCAAGCACCCAAATCAAAAGATCAGAAGAGACACAGTACCTAGAGCAACTAATCAAAGAACTAAGGATGAACAATGAGACCAAAGTACGGGATACAAAGGATATCAAGAAGACCTTAGAAGAGCATAAAGAAGACTTGCAAATCGAAACCAAAGACACATTAAAAAAATCATACACCATGACCAAGTGGGGTTCATTCCAGGCATGCAAGGATGGTTCAACATAAGAAAATCAATCAATGTATTACAACACATTAACAAGTCAAAAGGGAAAAATCAATTGATCATCTCAATAGATGCTGAAAAAGCATTTGACAAAATCTAACATCCGTTTTTGATAAAAACACTTCAAAAGGTAGGAATTGAAGGAAACTCCTCAACATGATAAAGAGCATATATGAAAAACCCACAGCCAGCATAGTACTCAATGGTGAGAGACTGAAAGCCTTCCCTCTAAGATCAGGAACGAGACAAGGATGCCCGCTGTCACCACTGTTATTCAACATTGTGCTGGAAGTGCTAGCCAGGGCAATCCGGCAAGACAAAGAAATAAAAGGCATCCAAATTGGAAAAGAAGAAGTAAAACTGTCATTGTTTGCAGATGATATGGTCTTATATCTGGAAAACCCTGAGAAATCGATGATACAGCTACTAGAGCTAATAAACAAATTTAGCAAAGTAACGGGATACAAGGTTAATGCACATAAGTCAGTAATGTTTCTATATGCTAGAAATGAACAAACTGAAGAGACACTCAAGAAAAAGATACCATTTTCAATAGCAACCAAAAAAATCAAGTACCTAGGAATAAACTTAACCAAAGATGTAAAGACCTATACAAAGAAAACTACATAACTCTACTAAAAGAAATAGAAGGGGACCTTAAAGATGGAAAAATATTCCATGTTCATGGATAGGAAGGCTAAATGTCATTAGATGTCAATTCTACCCAAACTCATCTACAGATTCAATGCAATCCCAATCAAAATTCCAACAACCTACTTTGCAGACTTGGAAAAGCTAGTTATCAAATTTATTTGGAAAGGGAAGATGCCTCGAATTGCTGAAGACACTCTAAAAAAGAAAAACGAAGTGGGAGGACTTACACTGCCTGACTTTGAAGCTTATTATAAAGCCACAGTTGCCAAAACAGCATGGTACTGGCACAAAGATAGACATATAGATCAATGGAATCGAATTGAGAATTCAGAGATAGACCCTCAGATCTATGGCCGACTGATCTTTGATAAGGCCCCCAAAGTCACTGAACTGAGTCATAATGGTCTATTCAACAAATGGGGCTGGGAGAGTTGGATATCCATATCCGAAAGAATGAAAGAGGACCCCTACCTCACACCCTACACAAAAATTAACTCAAAATGGACGAAGGATCTCAATATAAAAGAAAGTACCATAAAACTCCTAGAAGATAATGTAGGAAAACATCTTCAAGACCTTGTATTAGGCGGCCACTTCCTAGACTTTACACCCAAAGCACAAGCAACAAAAGAGAAAATAGATAAATGGGAACTCCTCAAGCTTAGAAGTTTCTGCACCTCAAAGGAATTTCTCAAAAAGGTAAAGAGGCAGCCAACTCAATGGGAAAAAATTTTTGGAAACCATGTATCTGACAAAAGACTGATATCTTGCATATATAAAGAAATCCTACAACTCAATGACGATAGTACAGACAGGCCAGTTATAAAATGGGCAAAAGATATGAAAAGACAGTTCTCTGAAGAGGAAATACAAATGGCCAAGAAACACATGAAAAAATGTTCAGCTTCACTAGCTATTAGAGAGATGCAAATTAAGACCACAATGAGATACCATCTCACACCGATTAGAATGGCTGCCATTAAACAAACAGGAAACTACAAATGCTGGAGGGGATGTGGAGAAATTGGAACTCTTATTCATTGTTGGTGGGACTGTATAATGGTTCAGCCACTCTGGAAGTCAGTTTGGCAGTTCCTTAGAAAACTAGATATAGAATTACCGTTCGATCCAGCAACTGCACTTCTCGGTATATACCCGGAAGATTGGAGAGCAGTGACACGAACAGATATCTGCACGCCAATGTTCATAGCAGCATTATTCACAATTGCCAAGAGATGGAAACAACCCAAATGTCCTTCAACAGATGAGTGGATAAAGAAAATGTGGTATATACACACGATGGAATACTACACGGCAGTAAGAAGGAACGATCTCGTGAAACATATGACAACATGGATGAACCTTGAAGACATAATGCTGAGTGAAATAAGCCAGGCACAAAAAGACAAAAATATTATATGCTACCACTAATGTGAGCTTTGAAAAATGTAAAACAAATGGTTTATAATGTAGAATGTAGGGGAACTAGCGATAGAGAGCAATTAAGGAAGGGGGAACAATAATCCAAGAAGAACAGATAAGCTATCATGGGTAAATTTAATGTTCTGGGAATGCCCAAGAATGACTATGGTCTGTTAATTTCTGATGAGTATAGTAGGAACAAGTTCACAGAAATGTTGCTATATTAGGTAACTTTCTTGGGGTAGAGCAGGAACATGTTGGAAGTAAAGTAGTTATCTTAGGTTAATCGTCTTTTTCTTACTCCCTTGTTATGGTCTCTTTGAAATGTTCTTTTATTGTATGTTTTTTTTTTTTAATTTTTTTTAATTTTTTTATTTTTCATACAGTTGATTTAAAAAAAAAAAAGTTAAAAAAAACAAAGAAAAAAATATGTAGACACCCCTTGAGGAGCCTGTGGAGAATGCAGGGGTATTGGCCTACCCCACCTCCATGGTTGCTAACATGCCCACAGACATAGGGGACTGGTGGTTTGATGGGTTGAGCCCTCTACCACAGGATTTACCCTTGGGAAGACTGTTGCTGCAAAGGAGAAGCTAGGCCTCCCTATAATTGTGCCTAAGAGCCTCCTCCCAAATGCCTCTTTGTTGCTCAGATGTGGCCCTCTCTCTCTACCTAAGCAAACCTGAAAGGTGAAATCACTGCCCTCCCCACTACGTGGGATCAGACACCCAGGGAAGTGAATCTCCCTGGTAACGTGGAATATGATTCCCGGGGAGGAATGTAGACCCAGCATCGTGGGACGGAGAACATCTTCTTGACCAAAAGGGGGATGTGAAAGGAAATGAAATAAGCTTCAGTGGCAGAGAGATTCCAAAAGGAGCCGAGAGATCACTCTGGTGGGCACTCTTACGCACAATTTAGACAACCCTTTTTAGGTTCTAAAGAATTGGGGTAGCTGGTGGTGGATACCTGAAACTATCAAACTACAACCCAGAACCCATGAATCTCGAAGACAACTGTATGAAAATGTAGCTTATGAGGGGTGACAATGGGATTGGGAAAGCCATAAGAACCACACTCCCCTTTGTCTAGTTTATTGATGGATGAGTAGAAAAATAGAGGACGGAAACAAACAAACAAACAAACAGACAAAGGCACCCAGTGTTCTTTTTTACTTTAGTTGCTCTTTTTCACTCTAATTATTATTCTTGTTATTTTTGTGTGTGAGCTAATGAAGGTGTCAGGGATTGATTTAGGTGATGAATATACAACTATGTAATGGTACTGTGAACAATTGAATGTACGATTTGTTTTGTATGACTGCGTGGTATGTGAATATATCTCAATAAAATGAAGATTTAAAAAAAAAAGAATGTATGGACAACCAATCACAATAGCTTACTTACACTGCTTAATTTGAATGATTACTCCCCAATAACAATTCACCAAATGTACCAACGTCTCAAGCCCTACCTCCCTTTGTTTGATTTGATTAAAAGCCCTTACGCTGAACCAAAAAAAAAAAAAAAAAAAAAATGAAGGAGAAATAATGACATAATACAGGCATTACAGAAAAACAAAAACTGAAAGAGTTTATTGCCAAAAGACCTATCCTACAAGAAATGCTAAAGGATGTCCTTTAGGCTGAGATTAAAGAACACCAGACAATAACTCAAAGCCATAAGAGAAATAGAGAACATTGGTAAGGGCAACTACACATGTAAATATAAAATCCTGAATTATTGTACTTTGGGTGTGTAGCTGCTTTTTTTCCTGCCCGTATGAATTAACAGGCAAATGTGTAAAATAACATTTTAAATCTATGCTAATGGACATACAATATATAAGGATATAATCTGAGCCAACAACAACATAAAGGGGGAGGGCAGAGATACATAGGAGTGGAGAGTTTGTATACTACTGAAACTAGTTTGTTGCTAGTTGAAGTAGATTGTTACTAGTTGAAGAGCATATATCTGCTAAGGGTTTAATACCCAGAACATATAAATAACTCCTACAACTCAACAATAAAAAGACAAACAACCCAATATTAATATGGGCCAAGGATTTGAATAGGAATCTCTCCAGAGAAGATATTCAAATGGCCAATAAGTATATGAAAACATGTTCAACATCATTAGCCATTAAAGAAATGCAATTTAAAACTACAAAGAGCTACAACTTACCATCCACAAGGATGGCTATTAGAAAAAAAAATTCCTGAAAATAACAAGTGTTGATGAGGATGCAGAGAAACAGGAATCCTCATTCATTTTGGTGGGTATGTAAAATGGTGCAGCTTGGCAGTACCTCAGAAAGTTAAACAGGCTTACCATGTGACCTGGCAATTCCACTTCTAGGTATATACCCAAAGAGAATGATAACAGCATCTCAAGCAGACACTACTACACCAATGTTTAGAGCAGTGCTATTCACAATAGCCAAAAAGATGAAAACAACCCAAGTATTCATCAACAAATGAATGTCTAAACACAATGGAATATTATTCAGCAAAAATAAATTATAAAGTTATATACATGCTGCAACACGAAAGAACCTTAAAAATATTATGTTAATGAAATAAGCAAGGCACATAAGGAAGAAAATCATATGATACTACTTACAAGAGATAACTAGAAATAGCAATTTTGCAGAGATAAGGAGCAAATTAGAAGTTTCTGGGAGAATGGGGAAGGTGGGTAGAAGGAGTGTTTGTAAATACAAACATACATACAAAATTTAAAAAGAGTTGGATCGCTGTACATTTGAAATAGCTATTGACTTTTTGTCCTCTGATCCTTAAGCTGAATTCTCATGTAACTGGCTACGGTTTGACATGAGTTTCTCTCTAGTTAAATACACTCCAAGAAACAGAGCAATTATTTAGTATATTACTGTATAACCATAGGAGTACATATTATGGAGCCAGTAAAATGCTAATTATGAAATTTAAAAAAAATTGTGATTCTTTTGAATATACATAATTTATGAAATGAACAATAATATAAAATATATCTACTATGTAAAAATGTGCTTAAAGGGAAAAATATTCAGATGTTAATATTGGTTTTCTCTGTGTCATATGATTATTAGTGATTTTTATTTTTTCTTTACATTCTCTTTTATTTTAGTTTTTTTCATTATCAAATATGTATATAATCAGAAAACATTATTTTCTAAATAAGATTAAATGGGGAAAAAGCACATTCACAATCCAAAAAAAAAAAAAAAAACAAAATCAAAGCTTATGTAAAATTCCTATATATAACTTTAACCATATGTTCCAGTTTGCTAATGCTGCCATTTTGCAAAACACCAGAAATGGATTGGCTTTTATAAAGAGGATTTATTTGGTTACAAAGTTATAGTCTTAAGGCTATAAAGTGTCCAAGGTAAGGCATCAACAGGGTGCCTTCAATGAAGAAAGGCCATTGGCATCTGAAAAACCTCTGTTAGCTCAGAAGGCACGTGGCTGGAGTCTGTTTGCTCCCAGGTGGCATTTCAAAATGGTGTTCTCCAAAATGTTGCTCTTGGGGCATTTTGTCCTCGCTTAGCTTCAGCTCCTGTTCAAAATGTCACTCTCAGTTGCTCTGCATCTGGGCCTGTGTGGTTCTTTTTAAAGTACTCCAGTGATCCAATAAAGACTCACCCTGAATGGGTGGGGCAACACCTCCACAGAAATAATCCAGTGAAAGGTCTCACCCACAGTTGATTGAGTCACATCTCCATGGAAACACTGAACCAGTAGGTTCCAACCTAATCAACACAAATACTTCTGCCCCCACAAGACTGCATCAAAGAACATGGCTTTTTCTGGGGGACATAATATATACAAATTGGTACACCATATATGCGCAAGAACTATATGGAGAAGACAGAAAATATTCTTGAAAGATATAAAGATATGCTTAATTGAATGGAAAAGAATATCATGTATCTAGATGGGAAGACTGAATATTGTAAAGATGACATTTCTTCCCAAATTAATTCATAGTTTGAACAAAAAATTTGGAACTTAAGATCTGAAAGTATCTGAAAAAAATATCAGATAAGAATTGTTAAAGTGTTGAAAAAAGAGAATATTGAGGAGGGATTTGCCTTACCCTAATTAAAAGTTCAGTGGAGATCCCTTTTGCACCCAGGATCTCTCAACCCCAGTGACATGCTCTGCTACTGGACCACGGCCCTGCCTGACTCCCTCTACCTGTGAATGAGCTTTCTTTATGGAAAAAATCCCAGGCTTCTATTAAATCTCCCTATTAGATTTTACATGTTTTTGAAATTTATATGAATAGACATGCAGACATGTAGTCCATAGTCTCACTAACACTTGGTATTATTAGACTTTCTAAATTTTACCAAACTGGTTGGTGACCATTGATAAGTCATTGTGCTTTAAATGTAAGTTTCCCTGCATTCTGAGGTTGAACATTTTGTCATATATTTACTGGGCATTCGTGTTTTCTTTTCTGCTCCCTGATCCTTCCTCTTGAAGCAAGAATACATCACGTTCCTACTAGGGGTGCAATCTTCTCCATGGGTCCCACCACTCACACCTCTCCAGTCTAAGACAGGGCTGTCTCAGGAGGCTGCTCTGGATGTGGACTCTGGTCTGGTGGTACATGACTTGCTGCTACCACATGGGACAATGTACATCATGTGACAGCAAGCTTGAACCTTGCTTTCTTGGGTTCTCTGAGGCAAGATATAAAAAAGATGGCTATATATGAAAACCTCTGTAGCAGGCTGAATGACTGCCCCCCCCCAAGATATCAAGTCTTAATCCCTTGAACCTGTAAATGTTACCTTATTTGGAAAAAGGGATTTTTGAAGATATGAAGGATCATGAGATGAGATTATCCTGCATTATCTTGCTGGGCCCTAAATGCCCCCTCTATACATCTTGCCAACATAGAACTTCATGACCTGGGGAAGGCAGCCATTTGAACACCTAGGGACAGAGCATCTAAGGCAGACGGAAGAGGGAAGACCCTCTCTGTGTTCCTCTTTTATAATATGTTACTATCCTAAAAGAATGCCTGTTCCTTTTCTTACTTCATTCTAGCCTGGTGTCTGTCCAGTCCAAGAAGGAGAAAGAAGAAGGAGACAAAGACAGATCCTGCTTAAAGCAGCTGTTCATACACCAAGGTTCATAATCAGATAAGCAAATATGAGACAAAGGAGTTTCTTTTTTCCCTCCACAACATTATGAAGCATCACTATGGAAACAACATGGCTTGTTGGAGAATGCACTGGACAGAAACCAGGCACACTTGGGTTCTACTCTTGGCTCTGCGGTCTACTAGCTGAGAAACTGATGTTGGGCAAAATCCTCTACCTCTCTGAATCTCCATGAGCAAAGAACAGTCCTACACAATCCGTGGGGTTGTTTTCAGGGTCTATTGAGACAGTATTACCAAAGCATTTGGAAATTAGCTAAGATTTTCAAGTATAAGAGATTATTTTAATAAAGTTAAAATACATTTGTTTTCACATTAGATCCTTTTGCAACAAATGATATATTTTGAAGACATAGGTTTTTCAGCTTTTCTCTCTTCCCAATCAGAATCAGAGAGTTCTGTTAAATGTGCTCGAATGGTTTCGAATAGCTGGCAAATGGCACAATCTACTGGACACTGTGTTGATACAAAACCAGAGTGAACTGCTGTACTTTTTGCTCCTTCCATTAATCCATTCATCTATTTGTTTATTCATTTATGATCCAACATATACTGAAAACTCATTATATGCTATATATACACTCATCATACACTACGTATACACTTGCGAACAAACAACAGCTCTAGTGTTACAGAGCATAGATGGGTTTAAGGAGGGACCTTGTTTACAAGGTTTTGGGATGGAGTTGGAAGAATTTTGGCATGCTGAAGAGTAGCATTCAGCCTCTTCCCCAAGCAACAACAGTCTAGGAATCATTTTCCAAGGACAGTAGTATCTAAGTAAACTCCCTGAAAGGATTGCAACAAATAAGATTTTTTTTTTTCTTCTTGTTTCTAATAACTTACTGTTAGGCAAAACTCCCCACACCCCAAAACACACAACCTGCCCTTAGCAAATATTCCAGGAAGCTCTCCCCACCTACAACAGACGTGACTGTTTACATAAAACCCACTCTTAGCTAACGTAGCAGTCTGAACAAAAAAACAAAAATTTTCCATAAAGTAATAACCTCCCTGACAGCAACTCCTTATCTTACCCTAAACAAACCAATCCCCTGACCTCAACTCCTTACTTCTCTCTTACCCCAACCCCCCTCCCAAAAGCTATAAAACTATACTCCCCCCTTTGCTCAGAGCTATTGCCATTTTTTAGCTTCAGGGCCCCTGCGAATAAATAAAACTTTCTCCGATCGAGTTTTGATCTCTTCTTGTCCCGGTCAAAAAACTTAACACCTACTCCTAGAAATTTAACTGAAAGTAAATGTTCCAACAAAAGAGTAACCACAAAAGATGGTTATTGCAGTGGTATCAACACTACAAAAGTAAAGGGAATAAATAAAATGTTGAATCACAGGGAAAAGACAACACATCTGGATATGAATAATTACAAAATACAGAACTGTATTCCTAATACGTTGAATGTAAAAAGCAGAATGCTAATTTTAAAGCACATTTTTATTTCAGCAATGTAAAAAAAAAAAAAGTAGATATATGAACAAAGATTGGAAAATGGGTACCCAAATTTAAAGTATAACTGCCTTAATTATGAGGGTACTGTGTCTGATTTTTTATGAGGTCTCACCATATTAAAACTAAACTGATCTACACACCTACTAGCAGTGGTGAGCATTCCTGGGCCTTGGAACCACATATGCACACTGGCACATGGCATTATCCAACTTTTATTTTGTCAGTTAAATACAATAATGAGATATTGTTTCATTTTGCATTTCTCTAAATATTAATGACTTTGAAAATCTCTTTGAATTCCTTTTAGTGTGGGAATTTCCTCTTTAGTAAATTGGATCTTCTCAGTTTTTCTTTCCACAAATTTCCTTTTTTACTATTTCCTATAAGTTGCCCTTTCCTGAGTTTTATTGGGGTTATCATCTTGTTCTTGTTGACTTACAGGGGGGTCCCTTTCATATTCTAGATATTAGTGGCTTGTCAGTTTTAGACATTGCAGAAAAATATCTCCCATTCTGTGCTGGTTTGGAGCTGTTAGGAACCCCAGAAAAGACGATGTTCTTTTAATTCATTCTTGTGGGTGGGACATTTTGATTAGGGTGTTTCAATTGAGATGTGATCCAGCCCATTCAAGGTGGGTCTTAATCCTTTACTGGAGTCCTTAATGAGAGGATAAAAGGCAGAGACATTTGGAGAGAGCAGAAAGAGATATGCCCCAGAAGAAATAAGCAAGGACCCACAGGAGCTGAAAGAGAATGCCATTGAAACCAGAACCCAGGAGAGAAGGACCAGAAGACATCACCATGTGCCTTCCCATGTGACAGAGGAACCCGATGCCAAGAGCCTTTCCTCATGGAAGGTATCTACCTCTTGATGCCATCTTAATTTGGATATTTTCATGGCCTTCAAACTGTAAATTTGTAACCTAATAAATCCCCATTGAAAAAGCCAACCCAGTTCTGGTTGGTATATTGCATTCCAGCAACTTTAGCAAACTGAAACACACTCTGTCATCTATCAACATTATCCATGAAGTCCTTTATTCAATATAAAGCCTTAATTTTTATCTAAAAAGAATGTAATCAATTTTCCTTGTGATTTGTGCTTTGAGATTTTGTTTAATACATTCTTCTCTATTATTAAGTCATAAAAATATTCTTCTATATTTCATATTTTCTCCTATTAATTTTAAAGCTTTGACTTTCACATTTAGGTCATTAATCCAACTGGTTCCACCTTTGTGTACAGTGTGGGGTAAATATTTCATTTTATTATTTCCCATATAATTGGCTAGTTTTCTCAGATCTGCTAAATAATTTGTCTTTTCTCCACTGATTTGTGGTGCCACTGCTAATCATATACGAAGTCCTCATTATTCATGGGTCTACCATCAAGCTCTCCATTCTGTTCCATAGGCCAATTTGTCTGTTCTGGGCTGTCAAAAATAAACAGAGTCTGTGAATAAAGCTCAAAGAGGAGTGCTAGAGGCAAGTTTAACACCAAAAGGAAAGATAGACAATAAGACAGGGACTGTATAACTTAGAGAAACCTAGAGTGGTCAATGATGGTGACTAAATGTACAAATATAAAAATGTTGTTACATGTGGGAGAACAAATGAATATCAACCTTGCAAGGTGCTGAAAAATGGATGGTATTGGGGAAAAATATAATCAAAGCAAACTGGAGTCTATGGTTAACAGTAACATTGCAATATGCTTCCATTAAATGTAACAAAGGCAATATAGCAAAGCCAAATATCTATGAGAGGGGGATATAAGGGAGGGGTATAGGATTCTTGGTACTGGTGTTGTTGACTTTATTATTATTTTTATTGTATGGTATTTTAATTTTTTTATCTTTTTTATTATTCTTTAAAAATTTTTTTTGAAGTAATGAATATGTTCAAGTGTTGGTTGTGATGAATGCACAGCTATATGACAATACTGTGAACAAGTGATTGTGCACTATGGATGATTGTATGGTATGTGAATACATCTCTATAAAATTGCAGGGAAAAATATAAACAGAGGGATACAAGTGCTGGAGAAAACACAGAGAGAGGGATGTACCTATTCACTGTGGGTGGGGAAGTAGAATGGTGCAGCCTATCTGGAGGACAGTGTGGTGGTTCCACAAGAAGCTAAGTATGTGGGTGCCATAAGGTCCTGCAACCTCATTATGGGGTATATACTTGGAAGATCTGAGAGCAGGAACACGAATGGACATTGGCACACTAGTATTTAAGGTGGCAATACTCAATTTGCAATGGATGGAGGTGGTTTAAGGGTACATCGACTGATGAACAGAATGGTGAACTGTGGTGTATGCATACAATAGAATGCAATAGCTGCAAGAAGGAATGAAGTTGTAAGACATGCAACTAAGTGAATGGATATTGAGGAAAGCATTTTGAGTGAAGTACGCCAGAAATGAAAAGACAAAGCATTCAGGGGAATGCTTATTGTAATGGTCCCTAGACTGTAAGTGCTTACAGCAGTCACATCTATTCTTGAGTTGTTATGGTTATCTCTGAATTCTGAAATGCTGAGCTTTGTGTGTAACCCAGTCAGTCTCTGCAACTTGGGGTATTCGTGTGATGCCTGAGGCTTGGAGCTGGATCTCGGCAGCTATGAACGTCAGTATTGCCTCATGCAGCAACTGTTAGAGAAGCTGAAAGGGAGTTCAGACCTGGTTTGAGATGGAAATGAAGCGGATCTGGTTAGCACTGGGCGGATCAGTCCGGAGGGTAAAGGATGATATTGACTGTTATTAAAACTTCAGCTTCTGTGTGAGACCAAGGGAGGAGGTGTTCATTTGGTACTGGATCTGTATATTCTGCAGCACACTGAGTAATTTAACTTGTACAGTCAGTTTATTATAAAAAAATAATTAAATAAACAGGTATTTTAAAAATTTTGTTAAAGTTTATTTGGGCAACAAATGTTTCATGAATCAGGCAGCACCAAACCAAAAGTGAAGGCGCTCCACCAAGGGGGTGGAAAGGGGGCATTTATAAAAGACAAACATGGAAGCAAATGATGAAATGTTCCAATTGGTTGATGTTAAATTCGCTTATGATATACAGGGATCTTACTGAGTGGGGAGCAGGTATGCACTGACTAGTATGGTATGTTTGTCCAGCCTGATAAGCTGTCTCTCCAGGTCTGAAACTGCCTTATCACCCAGTGTTGCTTATCTGCAATTCTGTAGAGTATGTTGCATTGTTCCATTTTCTCAGGAAGCCCCTGAGGTCAATTGTTTCTGTCCTCTGAAAAGTCATTTCTTGGAAAGCAAATTATCCAATGCAGGTAGCCCTTTTGATTTACTTAACAGTGCCAATGCCAAACTGTAGAAATATGACTTTATCTTACTTTGTCTTAATATTTGGAAGAGGAGACCTCTCTTCATCCTTCTTTCTCAAATTTGGCTAATTTGTGGAATTTTCCTCCTCATATATATTTTAGGTTATCAAGTTTATCCAGCTGGAATTTTTAATAAGATTGCACTGAATGTATAGATTAATTTGAGAATAACTGGCATCTTTATAAATGTCTTAGTGTCCTAGCTACTAAAACAAATACCATACAATGGGTTAACTTAAACAATGGGAGTTCATTGTCTTACAGTTCGGAGGCTAGGAGAAGTTCAAAATTGAGGCATCAGCAAGGTGATCTTTCTCCCCAAAGACTGTGGCATTCTGGGGCTGGCTGCCAGTGATCCTTGGGTCCTTGACCTTTCTGTCACAAGGCAATGCACATGGCACCATCTTTTCCTTTCTCTCATGGGTTTCATTAACTTCCAGCTTCTTCCCATGGCTTTCTCTACATCTAAATTTCATTCGCTTATAAACAACATCAGTAATTCACATTAAAGTCCAACCTGATTCAGTTGGCCACACCTTAACTAAAAACAATATCTTAAAAAAAGTCCTATTTACAGTGAATTCACACCCACAGGAATGGATAAAGAATACATTTTTCTGGGGTACATAATTCAACCTACCACAATAATATTAAATTATCCCAATCAAGAACAAGGGAAGTCTCTATTCAGATGATTTTCTAAGTCCTTTATTAGAATTTTAAGTTTGCTCCAGAGAAATTTGATGTATTGTTTGGTTATTTCCTAGGTACATTATAGATTTTTTAACTATTACAATTGTCTTATTTTTCTGGTTTTGCATTTTAGGTGTAGAGAAACGTTACTGATTTTTGTAAGTTATATTCAGAAAACCTCCCGAACTATTTTATTAGTTTTACATAGTTGGTCTATAATCATATTATTGGCAAATGAGAATTTTTTACTCTTCTTTGAATATTTACATGATCTTATTTCTTATCATTTCCTTATACATTGGGTATAACCTCCAGCACAATATTAAATAGCAGTGGAGATATTGGGCATCCTTGTCTTGTCCCAAATCTTATGCCTACTGTAGTTTTGTGATAAACATATTTATTCCTTGTTAAAAGAAGTATCCTTCTCTTCCTAGACTGCATATGGATAGATATATAGAGATATGGATCAAAAATACATGCTGGGAAAAAAATAAATAGGTGTTGAACTTTGTCAAATGCCTTTTGTGCACTGATTGAAATCATCAGATGACTTTTCCTATTCAAAACGATAACACAGAGAATTACATTGATAGATTTTTCTGCTTATGAAAAGTCATTGCAGTAAAGCCTATCTTATCCTACTATATTATATATAATACACTTTGAATTTTTTCAGGATTTTTGCATCTATGTTGATAATTAAAATAATTTTCTTCCCATGTATTTGTTTATCTGTGTTTGCAACCAAAATCGCACTAGGCTTTCTAAATGAGATGGGCAAATTTTGCTCTTTTATTTCCTAAGACTAATTATGTAAGGTAGGAATTCATTGTTCCTTGGAATTTTGGTAGAATTTACCTGTAAAACAATAAAGACCTAGAAAGTCTTTGACTACCAATTCCATTTCTTTAATACTTACTAGACCATTTACATTCTCTTCCTCTTTATGCTAATCTTTGCATTCTATATTTCTTCTAGGAATTTGTCCATTTAATCTAGGTTCCTGAATGTCTGAAAGTATTTACCCAGGATATACCATATTATCTTCCATTATTTTCTAATTTTTCATTTTCATTAGTTTATTCCCTACCTCTTGGCTGGAAAAAAAAGTTGAGAAGGCATAAGATGTAGAAAGGAAGAAAAATAAAAGAACTCTAAGTTCCAAACCATTGGCAAATCTTGACATTCACCTGGCTCATGGGCCACTTCACTCCGGTCTTTATGTCACAAATGAACTGATTAATAATTGTTAGTTGCTTTACAATTGATCTTTATGTTTTCTCTCTATTCAAGGGGAGCACGGAATCTACCAGGTTGCCAGTACATTAGTGGGTCAGTTCTGGAAATTATTGCTTGGGGTAGGAGGAGGATTACAGGAGTCAGCTGAAGAAAACAAGGACTGGATTCTCACTGCCTTTACATTTTCAAGGAATTGCATTTCATGGATACCATTTATCAGGCAAATATGTTTAAGATTATAGTTGGGATTATAATGATTACCTGAAAACAACCTGTGGCTTCTGAAGAAATTTACAGTATTTTAAATAGTCCAAATCCTAGGCTTCATCCATCTCCAACCCCAACCCTTGGCCCAATTATACACAGGAAGAACAGAAGCCCCAGATAGGTTTGGGGAATCCAGGAGTGGAGGAGGCTGAGCCTTACTTCCAGGGAAGCTCACAGAGAAGCTGCAAGCCTTGAAGAATCTGTACCCCAAACACAGGATTGCTGGAGGGACAGCAGGGGTCCAAACCTGCCTTGGATTTCTTACACCTCCCCCACAGAAAGAACCAAATGTTAGTGGTCTGATCAAGGGGGACATGGAAGTAAACTGAGAGAGCCAGAGCTGAGACATTCTGTAGTTAGAGATGAAGAGGGCTCTCGTGGGCCTACATGGACCATGGCTGAGAACCACACAGGATAGTGCAGACCTTAGCAGATACCAGAATGATCACATAATGCCCAAGGTCCAGATGTGAACCCCAACCTCAACACAACCCCAGGTCAGGAGAGGGGAAACCCTGAATTCATTGAGATTACTCAGACTTGACTAAGGTTAAATTTCCAACACCCAAAGGAATGGGATCTAGATATAGAAGCATATTTAAACTACAGAAAAATACAGTTACACCTGCCTTTGCAGCCAGAAATTAATTCCTGCTCTGTGAATCTCTACTTCTGATACGTTGCTTTTGTAACCACATAGCAAACATCTTTGTCAGTAGCATGCTGGAGTCCTTGAATCCTGGGTACTTTTCATCTGATTCTGGAAAAGCTACTTTCTTCTGCCAGATTCTTAGCCTAGCAGGGCTATTCGTGACTCGCTGTACTAGGCAGGGTTCTCCAGAGAAACAGAAGCAACAGGATAGATATGTGTATATTAAGAGATGTATTTTAAGGAATTGGCTCACGTGACCATGGGAGCTGCCAAATCTGAGGTCTATAGGACAGGCCACAAGCTAGAAACCTGATAAAATCCAAATTCATGAAGACTAAGAATTAGTCCAAATTCTTCAGGGGAAGCTGGCTGGCTGAAAATTCTGGCAAGGGCCAATGCTGAAGTTGAGTCCAAATTCCACTTCTGACCTCTGAAATCCTCAGGTCTGGCTTTTAAGACCTTCAACTGATTGGGATGAGGAGGCCTCCCTCATTGCTGAGGGCAATCTCCTTAGGTGACTGTAGATGCCACCAACTGATTGTAAACCTAAATCCCATCTTGAAATCCCCTCACCCAAGCAGGACAGTCCTTGACCAAACAACTGGATTCTATAACCCAGGCAAGTTGCCGCATGAAATGAAGCACCACACCAACGGTCTCCAGGTCATGGTGCACCATTACGCCCACCTGAGTTCCTTCCTATCTTTCTTTGTGTTTTGTTTTGTTCTTGGTGTCAGTGGGACTCTAGGGCATAGCAGGGCAGAAGTCTCTGGTGTCCAGGCTTTGATGAGTGCCATACCGCAGTGAGCCAGTAGATGAGGGGAGGAGAATGGGGATTAGGATGGGGGGAGGAAAATGTATGAAGCAGGGACCAAAGAATCACGATGGCAAATGGGAAGCACATAAACAGCATGGAGGAGCCCACAGAGCAAGTCACGCCCCAGAACTCAGGCCTGGGATGGGTTCTTTACCTGCCCTCTCTCCCTGGAACTTCAGGGACGCCCACTCACCTAGGTGATCACCACTCTCCAAAGGCCCTGACCTCCTCCCAGGTCTCAGACTAGGCCTGGATCTGGTCTCAGAAGTGGTTTGCCTGCCCACTGCTTCAAGGATCCAGAGTTTCAAGAACCCAGAGTCCCGTGTTCCTTTTTGGCCTGCCCTTTGAATCCCACTGACTCTTCCAGCCAAGAAAACAGAAAATCTCATTCTACCTACCTTCTCCTATAAAAGAGTTTGAATGACTCAGAGTTCAGACATAAAAATGAACAAACAAAATGCCTGTAGACCTTCCTGGGAAGAAAATACCTTCCATTCCTTCCTGGTGTGCTCTCCAGAATGCCCATCCTCTCCTCATCTCCCACACCCTACCGCCCCACCCTACTCTCCCCCATACACTCAGGAAGGACAGCAGGCTTTGCACCTGTCAGAACCTTTTTGTTAAAGCAGAAAAAAAAAGTTTTTAACCCATTGAATACCTTTGACAGCTCACCTTGCTAGCTGAAACTTCACAAATCTGATAGTCTTAATTAAATTAAATATTTGTACATATTATGACTTGCCATTCCTACTCTTCGGAATACCTACCAAAGAATTCTCAACAATTCCACAAGGGGGCATATAGAAGAATATTTATCACAGTTCTGTTAGTGGAGGTGGAAGATAGAGGCAATCTGGGGGGTTAGATAGACAAAACGTGGTTAAAATATATCCCACGGAGTATTATGCACACTTGGAACTAATGGATTAAGACCCACAATAGATTGTAAAAACAGACTGTTAAGTGAAGAAAAGTCGGAAAATATATAACACAACTCCATTTGTATAAGTTAAATACACAAAATTTTACAAGAACATAGAAGCAATGGGATATGCAATAAAAGCATCATAACAATTGCCTATAAAACCGGTAGGAAAATAAGAACGAGGAATGGGTATAAAAGATCAACACAAACATCAGAGGAATTAGTGCAGAGCAGTGATGAGAATTTGCCATGAAAAGGATAAGATTAATGGAATCTCCTACACCTGAAAACCAAGGTGTTAATAAAATATTTAAATATTTTCCAAGAGAACTTACTTCCATCCAGCCTAGCCACAAAGTTGGAATGGAATTTCCAAGAGACACCATAACACCACTCTTCTAGTTGGAACCTTAAATCTGGTTCTTTCCACACACAGCCCAAACCTAGCAGATGGTCTGACAATGCTCTCCTCACCCATCCACCTCAACCAGCACTTTTCATTCACTTCCAATTATTATCCAGATGCATGTATCTTTCACCAGATTATAAATTCATTTTAAAACAGTTTTTTTATCTGCCCTATTTTGTAATTAGGATAGAAATTCTTCCATGTACTCCATGGAAATGTTCCATAAATATGATTACTCAAATATCATTTTTTAAAATAATTCCTTTAGACTCATTCTATTAGGGCAATTGATGCATGAACAAAAGTGTATTGTATTCTTCAGCTACTCTAGAGCAATGAACGTAAGGTGTGGTTGGTGGACCAGTCAGTGGTAGAGTATTTAAGAGAAGTATAGAAACGGAGTAAAAATTTGACTTCACTGAAACATCCAAGCATGTAATCATGTTTCTGTAAGTACTGGTCCATGATAGAGGGAATATTAAAAACAAACAGATCCTTCATCACAGATAACTTGATGAGAAGCATTTTGAGAGCCCTTTCCTTCTCTGCTGGGTGCCAATAATCCCACTTTCGTGACGGCAGATAACCATTAATTCGCCCCAGTGATGCAAGTTCAAGCATCTGCCTTCCAAAGGTATTCCCAGCAAATACTTGTAGACGCCAAAAAAATTCCAACTTCTTTTTCCCAATGTCAATTAATGCTAATATGTTAACATTTTTAATAAAAACTGCGCCAAGGATATTTGACCACCTTGCTTAACACCTCTTATAAATTAGGAAAGAAGACTGACTTAATTACGTCCTCTGAAATAGAAACAATAATAGAATGAACCAGTTTACAAATTCCTTGAGGGCAGTGACCAAGCCCTCCATTCCTTACCTCGCTGTTCCCAGGATCTCCATAGAGGATTCCTGAATTGTGTAAAAGCGTGTTTCTGCTTCTCCCTTGGGGACCCACCTCAGGGAGTAACTGACCATGCAGGCGACACTGCCCCAAACACACATGTGGCTCTGAGGGCAGTGCCCTCCAAACCCTTCCAAAACAAAACACACCTTCTGGTTTGAATATTCACCTTCTGGAAGTCAGCAGCCTGAACTCAATAATCTCTTTAGCACTTTTATAAGCAGTTGAATGTGTCAGTAGCAGCTTCCAGATAATAACCTTCTATTAACTCTAAATGAGATTCAGGCAGAAAAGGGGTGGACAGTCTAAGGAAGTCCTCAAAAGGGAGAGACACAAATAAATAAATACACATTTAAAAAAATAATTCTTTAGGGCCAATCCATTAGGATTATTGCTACGCAAAGCAAAGCACTGTGCAACTATTCTACTGTATTCTCTAGGTATTCCTTAGGAATTAAGGACAGAAATCTGAAATAGTGGATGCTTCAAAATTGCCTCGGTCTGTTTTCTTCCTTTTGTTCCCTGGGGCAGTGACTATATAGTTCTCTAACAACCACCATCTCTGCCTCTCTTTAGACTTTAATTGTGTTTGGGGGACAGTTAAGTAAAGCTGGGATTCTTCAGATGTTCTCCAAATGCTGGACAGTGAAGGGGTGACTCCTTGAAATCAAGATGACAGGAGCACCAAGCTCCACTGGGTAAGTTTTCACTGTTAATAGTGGTATTTTACGTCAAAAATCACCAAAAATCGACAAGAAGAAGATAAGATCACTGAACGGAAAGCCCACCAACCCCACCTTACCTGAGGAAAGGTGTCTTCAAATCAGGACAAAGGTGGCTTTTCCTCGTGTTCATTCCTCCACTCTCTCCCCATAACGAAATGCTTATTATGGGATGTGACTTGGTCTAGAGCAGGAGAGAGACTGCACATAAGCAAATTTTTGTCATGTGGAGAAGAATGTAAACTACACAAATTCTCTTAAAATTTACTCTCTTAAGTTGGACTTGATATGTTTTCATGGTCTTCTCCCTTTATGCTCATGAGCAACAAACACTCAGTTAGGTTTTCTAAGCATGTGTGATCCAGACCATCCTATATCTTCTCTTAGAAGGCCACGGATCATAGTAAGAGGCCTCAGTGGAACTAACAGAGACAAGGCTACTTTCCTATGACCACTCAGTCCAAAGCAACAAACAGAACATTGTGTTTCTATCAGAGTCCAGTCAGGAAAACAGTCAACACACACCAGGTATTTCAAGAGAAATAATTTAATATAGAGAATTGGTTAAATAGGTGTGGGAGATACGGAAAAGCAAAGAGGAAACAATGAGGCAACAAGTACAAATATCCAGGGTAACAACTGCAGGAAACAGCTAACACCCCAAGACCTGGAAGAACAAAGAGAAAAGGTCAAGGTTATCATAAGCTGAAGCTTAGCGAAGGAGACCCGCACGGCTGGGACTCAGACCTCTGGGGAGGGCTGCCACCTGGCTAGTGCTGGCAAAAAATTCATGAACTGAGAGGAGTGGCCCCCCACAACTGGAGCTCAGATGCATGAAGAGGAAGTGCTGCCACGCTGGTGCTGGTCCCTCCTGAGAGGTATGCTGAGCTGGCTCTGGAGTGCAAAGGAAGCTATCGACTGGAACCAGCCTCAGCTACTGGGAGGAGGGCCGTTGCTGGGGTAACAACAACGGGAGCAGGAAGCAAAGTGGAAAGAGCAATCAACCTTTCCTTCTCATGCCTTCTAGTCTTTCTATGGTCCTTACTGGCAGAAACTGACAGGGGGAAAGTTAGCAGAGGAGAAATGTGCTGGCAGAGAGTCTCAACTCTAGCCTCAAAAAATGGGATTTAGAAGAATCAGTTTGGAGCTGAGAGGCAATAGCTTAATATCAAACACAGTCTACTTACCTGGTGCTTGGCTGCCTGAGTCAAGGCAAGTTCCTGCCCAAGCCCAAAAATCTTGACCCAGTGAAACTACATCAGTTATCTGTTGGTGTAACCAACCACCCCAAAACTTAGTGGCTTAAAACAGTAATGATTCTACTTACTCATTATTGTGTAGTAATTTGAGCTGGTCTCGCCTAGAGCAGATCATGCAGTTCAGTCATAGAGTAACTGGGACTGTAATAGATGGCCCAAGATAGCATCAGTCACTGTCCCTGGGACTCTGGCTCCAAACTGATCTCTCATCCTCAAGGAGGCTAGTCCAGACTTCTTCACATCATAGACTCAAAACTCCAGGTTCTGAGAGAGAAAGAGAGGGATAGAAAGAGAGAGAGAGAGAAAGCTGCAAGGCTTCCTAGACAGGCTTGGAACTCCTGCCACTTCTCCCACTTTCTGTAGGTCAAAGCAAATCACAAGGCCAGCCCACATTGAAGGGGGTGAAGAAAAGTCTCCACCTCTTGATGGGAGAAGAGGCAAAGTCACATTGCAAAAGGGTGTGCCTGTGAAGATGAGAGGAATTCAGTCTAACACAAAAGGGTTCGACATACAGTCACATGGTTACCCCTTAACAATACATGATTCTCTAACTTCACAGATTTCTGATCAACCTATCCAGCCCCCAACACCGTCTATGCTTTCAGTCACTTATGTAATTCCATGTCTGTGATTCTGGGTGGAAACCACTGTTTTCTGAGCTGAGACTATTCTCTAAGAACAATAAACCCTTTTCTTCACGATATTTTCTGCTTTTCTGTTCAAAAGCTCACTCTTCTTCAAGGAAGAAGACATTGACTGTGACTCTTACTCAAACTGCTACTGTCCCAGAAGAAAGATCCTTATCTGAATGTTTAAAGCATTGGAATATGGGATACATATACATCCTTCAAATAATATCTAGGAGATGGGGGAAAATTTTTTTTTCTAAAATGTTAAATGCTGAGAAAAGTATGGAATACCACAGTGATCCCTCCCCAACCATGAGTATCCTTTACTCCCAATCCTAATTTCTATATATGATTATGATTTTATATTCCTTTTCTAGTACATAAGAGTACTGGTTCTAATATACATAAATTGTGACATACTTCCTTCAACAGGGAAAGAAGGATGGGGGAATTTGAAGTAAATGTAAAGGGAGCTTGCAGAAGGCAAAATGGAGAATTTTGGGCAATGAAGCCTCGGGCAAAATAAAACTGGAAGAATGGAAACCTAGATCTTAGAACTGCACCCTTATATTGGTTCAGAAGGATGAGAGTTGAAAGTTTTACAGGTGTGCTGGTTCGAATGTACTATGTCTCCCAGAAAAAGTCATATTCTTTGATGCAATCTTGTGGGGCAGACATAATAGTGGGGATTAAGTTGGAACGTTTGGATTAGGTTGTTTGCATGGAGATGCACCCCACCCAACTGTAGATGATAAGTGATGGGATAGTTCTATGGAGGCGTGGCCCCACCCATTCAGGGTGGGCCTTGATCAGTGGAGCCATATAAACGTGCTGACTTAAAGAGATAGAATTCAGTGCAGCTGTGAGTGACGTCTTGAAGAGGAGCAAGCTTGCTAGAGAGGAACGTCCTGGGAGAAAGCCATTTTGAAACCAGAACTTTAGAGCAGACACCAGCCATGGGCCTTTCCAGCTAACAGAGGTTTTCCGGACGCCATTGGCCATTCTTCAGTGAAGGTACCCAATTACTGATGTGTTACCTTGGACACTTTATGGCCTTAAGACTGTAACTGTGTAGCCAAATAAACCCCCTTTTTATAAAAGCCAATCCATTCCTGGTGTTTTGCATTCCAGCAGCATTAGCAAACTAGAACAACAGGAGATCTTGATAATCTATATTTTAGAGTTGAGTCTCTGAAATTATGGGAGACTAGAAGATTAGATTTGCAGTTCTGTCTGATGAGAAAAACAGAATGTATTATTAGATAGTGAAAGGAAAACTTGGGGGTAGGGGGTGGAGGGAAAGGCTCTTATAAATAAACATTCTTCAATACATAAAGTAATTAATAAGACTCACATTGAAACTGCAGGGAAGAAATGAAGATGTTCTGACTTCATAGTTTCTTTTTAGTGAACGTAAAACTAACCATTGGAGTTTTAAAGGTTCACTTGCTTTATAGGTTCCTTTGGATCACCCAAATCTATTTTTTTTCCTTAAAGATGGTAAATTCTTCAACCGTGAATTTTTCTACTGCAGGGTTTCTGTAAGAAAGGAGAAAGTACTCCACGTAATAAATTGTCAACAATGCAGAAACAGGGCAAGATTCTATAAGAAGTGGCAAATGCCCTTGGCTCAAGGATGGCCTCTGGGAAACTTCTTGCCCCACCCAGACCCCCATAAAAAGGAGGAGGAGTTGGCTAATTGCCTGTTTCCAGAGTTTACCTGCAAATTCATCATAACCATGCGTAAACACCACTTCTTCTTACAAAAATAAACCTGAAAGTTTTCAAGTGTGCGATTTTACACTTCTTGCACAATGGGAGTTTGATTAACTGTCAACCACGTGTGGAAGAAGCTTTTGTGAAGTCAGAGATAGAGATGGATTTGTGACTAAGATGCCAGTTAACATCCCCTGTATTTTCATAGCCACATAATTGTAAGATTTGAAAAGACAAATAACCTATCCTATATACATATTCACATATTCTTTATATATGTAAATGTGTATGTATGACTGGTGGTTAATCAGACTTCTTTTCAGCACACCCAGAGGCCGTAAACAGTTAAACCACCACATGACTAATCTACCATAGTCTGATAACAATCACAAAGTACCATTCCGGGACCCCGTTATTAAGGTTAGGGCACGGTACAGAAACGGCTTCTACTCCTACCAAGAGGCTCGAGCTGAGCTGTACTTTAACCCCTCCGACCAGAGAAATCCGATGCTGCCATCCGTCCGTCCCGCTGCTAGCAACCTGGCTTTAACCAGAACCAGGCACCGCGCGCGTAAACAGCTTAGGTCGAAATTTCTCCAGCAGCGAGGTCTCTGACCGGAAACCTCCCCGACTGCGGGCAGCGGGAAGGGGAAGGGGCGTGAGCGCAGGGCTCGGGGAGGCGGGGCCGCGGGAAGCCGGGAGGGCGCCAGGCGCTGGCAGCGTTGCCCGGGCGCTGAGGATGCACGCGGGATTCCTGGGGTTCTCCGCCCTGCTGCTGGCGGCCGAGCAGAGCGCGCGTGAGTCCGGGTATAGCCCGAGGCCGTAGGGGCGCTAGCCCGTGCTCACCTCTCTCATCCCAGCCCTCCACACCCCAGGCGCCCTGGGGCGCAAACGGCCATCTCTTACTCGAGCATGCAGCCTTCTCCGCTCTGCGCCCAGTACTGCCAGCCTGTGCGTGCACAATAGCACCCAACCCGCCTGCCGAGCACGCCCGCCCAGTCCTTGGTGGATCCCCATGGATGCATGATCCCCACGCGGTGCCAAGCCCTCCGCACCCCGCTTTTCCCTCCAGAAAGCCCAGCCGAGTTTAGCAAAGAGCTGCGGGTGCAAGATTTGCTGAACACGGGACTGGGGTGCACCCCCGACCTGCCCCCTACCCCGGCCGACTGCCGGGTCTAGAGGTGTGCAAAGGCCTCTCTGGTCCTTTAGACCCGCGGCTTTCCGGGCGGGCAGGGGAGGAGGGATAACGGGATTAACGCATCCGCCGCGGCCCACTTGCGCTTCGGGCTTTACAACACTTCTGGGAACGTCTTGCTAGGAAACACCCCCGTCTGGCTTGGAGACCAACCCCCCAGCAAGCAGACGCGAAGCAAAATGGCAACACTGTTTAGCGCCTTTCTAATTTGAATTTGTAACTCTTTCGGTGCCAGAGAGGAGTGCCTCCGCCCACTTCCGCCAGGCTCTTTGCACACTTGTCTTCCTCAGCAGGGTTTGCCCCTTTCCCCCAAGGAGTTTGGGAGAGAAAGGGGAGGAGGATGCTTTAATGAAGCTCCAGTATCAAAACCCCAGAGCCCCGGGACCCCTCTCCCACCTCACAACACAATCCTTGAGGACCCCTGCAGAGCGGGTTACTCCAAAACTTTACTCCTTGGAGCAAGTTCCTATTCCCAGGGCTTAACCGTGTTCGTTGTCTACACTGTCCCTACCAGTCTTTCCAGAGTGTCCCCGTCACCCCTTTTCAAGGAAAAGAAGGTAGCGCTTGGCATTATCCGCACGGAGGGAGGAGCCAATGTTAAATTAACTCTAGAGAGCTCTGGATCCAACATACCGGCTAGGAAGGGCTAAGGCGATACAGGAACCCCCGGGGCCTTAGCGCCCACCATGTAGGCACATAGCGTGGACAAGGTCCTCTTATTCCCTTCTAGCCGGGGCAGCCTGGGCTTTAGCACTTCTCAGCCCGTTCAGAGGCAGATACACTCCCTACCGCTTTTGTGTGTATGTGTGAAGCCCTAGTGTGGCAGGAAGCTCAAGTCGGCTACAGCGCTCGGATAAGAAGCCTTGGGACTGCTCCTTAAACACAGGGCTCTCATCTACATTGGGGGTAATGCTGTCTGTTTCCACTAAAATTCACAGCTGTGCCCATAAATCCATTTTAAACTTTAATATTGGGCAGATGGAGGCAATGTTTATATAAAAGGATTACTGTGTGTTCCTATGCCTGCAAGTGCTGGACAAGGAACAAAATGCCCATCTCCAGTGTCATCGCCCCTTTCCCCCAAGGAGTTTAGGGGAGAAAGGGGAGGAGGATGCTCCTCAGAAGGAATCCTCAGAAGTCAGTAGTGTCACCATATTATCCTTGCTGAGGCCCAAAGTTACACTGCCAGTAAGTTCCTGCCTTGAGACATAGAGATAAAATACCTACCTCACAGAATGGACTGTGATAAGACATGTAAAGCACGTAGCACAGATGCTGGCGTGTAGTAACAATTGAACATTATTAAGTTATTGATTGGGGAGTGCAGATCCTAACCTAGTTTTGTCTGACTCTTTCCATTATATCTGCCCTATTATCATCAAAAAAAAAAAAAAAAATGTATAACAGTCCCCATGAGAGGTTTAACATTTTTGAGCACATACTCGGTGCCAAGTGCTTTACATATTTTGTCATATATAGTCCCAGAGCCACTCTTTATGGTGGACCATGGTGTCTGATCTTTCGAGTGCCCTGGAAAGCTCTGGAGCCTTCATCAAACCTCATGGCTGTCTGGACTGGCTCCTGCAGGCTCACATACTGAGTTTAGCAGAGAGCCCTGCTGGTGTTGGGACTCAGTGTTGGCTGGTTAACCAGTCTCACTCCATTCTTCCAGTAACCCAGCTCTTCTTTCCTTTCTTGTCCCCCAGGTCTCTGCACCGTGATTTATTACTTCATCACAGGACAGCTTCTGTGGGGGTGGCTGGCTTTTTCTGTCTTCCTGCCTGGCTTCTTGGTCCAAGGCCTAAGTTATCTGTGGTTCCGAGCAGATGGACATCAAGGTCAATGCTCTCTGGTGGTCCTGCACCTGTTACAGCTCGGCGTTTGGAAGCGGTAAGAACAGACGGCATCTTTCTCACCTCTAAGTGGAAAAGACTATGTGCAGGAACCAGATTTCCTAAGTGCAATCAAAGGATTCTTCATGTGCATGTGTATATACTTATAATCATGAATATTCAGGGTTGAGGGAATGTTAAAATCCCCCATGTTTAATCCTTGCTCTGGTACTCACGTCTTCTCTGCCAGTCCACTTTTCCCTGAGCATCAGTAATACTAAGAAGCACTTTTCAGAAGCAGCTGTGACCTTTAGAAAGAATTTTCTTATCCTCAGCCAAATTCCATGTTCCTGTCGTTTCAGTTTGTTGGTCCACCCTGTAGAGCTGTATGGAATAAGTTGCTTCAGGCAGTTCCGTTTAGACACCTATTACCTGAGTCAAGGCATGTGGCCTAGATTTGACCGCAGACAAGCCAGTGGGATCAGCCTGGTGATGTTTTCATCAAGGCTTTGCTGTAGAGGAAGCCCTTTGGGAGCCAGGGCCAGTTTTTCCCTCCACAAAAAGCAGTCATGGATGGGTCTAATCCCCAGCAGATTTACCTTCAGCTCACAGGCTACCTCTGCATGTGAGGTATTATTTTTACTTTGAATTCCCTGGACACAGGGAAAGTCAGGAGTGATGTGTCAGTGAGCTTACAGAAATAGCAAATTCCAGCTCTCAGCTACCTTGTAATCCCACAGGGATCACAGGAATAAAAGAAGGGGGAAATTTTTGAGGATCACGATGCCTTACAGTGTAAGTGTTCCTTGAGTCCTAGATGCTGGGGAATGGAAGGGTATTCAAAGAATCACAGCCAAGTGTCAGATGTCGGGGCTGTGCTGCCTTGTGCTCTTGGTGGTTTATGCCTTCAAGCTACTCCAAGTACTTTCCTTGTAGGTGCTAAACTAACTTTTCTGATTTCTCAGCTGAGTTGGAACCCTGAGTTTGAGCCCTACAATTACAGTTAGGAGAGAATGATTCCTTTCCCACTAGAGGAGAATCTCAAGTAGGAGCTGGAGGGTGCTTCTGATAAAGATGTCAAGCTTTATCAGAATGTCATTTGACCCCCCCAGAGTTGGAACCCTAGATCTCCAAGGGCACCAAAAGCACATTCAGTCACAGCAATTTTGCCTGAAGTTGGGCCTTTGTGTTTAAGTGGTGTGGGTTCTTCCAAAAAGATATGGTGCTTAATACTGGATACAGCAAAGAAATGTCTTTTTATTGGACTTGTAAAGGATTATATTAGCCAGGGTTCTCCAGAGAAACAGAACCAACAGGTGTGTGTGTGTGTGTGTGTGTGTGTGTGTGTGTGCGCGCGCGCATGCGTGCATAAGAGATTTATTATAAGGAATTGGCTCATGTGACCATGGGGGCTGGCAAGTCCAAATTCCACAGAGTAGGCCACAGGCTGGCAACTACCATAAAGGTGATGCTGGAGTCCTTGGTCCAGATTCCCCAGGGGAAGCTGGTTGACTGGAAATTCTGGCAAGAGCCAATCTGAAGATGAGGAAGAAATTCTTCTTCTGACATCTGAAATCCTCGGTTCTGGCTTTTAAGACCTCCAACTAATTGGTTGAGGAGGCTCCACACATTGCTGAGGGCAGTCTCCTTGTTGATTGTAGATGCAATCAACTGATTTTGTAGACGCAAATCCAGTCTATGAAATACCCTCACAGTAACAAGCAGACCAGTGCTTAACCAAACAACTGGATACACATAACCTCGCCAAGTTGACACTTGACATTAAGCATCATGGGGATTGTGAGCCTATCATCTGGCCTTTAATGAGTGCTTCCATTTTCCTATCAGTCCTTTACTCAGCCCAGCATAGTAACAAAAACATTAAGGGCTGCAGTTCTTTACTTGCCTTTGAAATTCCCTTCAGGGAGCACCTAGTACATCGTAGTTCATAAAGTATATGACCTTAACGAAAGACAACCTATTGAAATAATGAATTAACTTTACCTTAAGCAACTATTCAAAGCTCAAATGAAAGTTAAATAACATCAGTCACTTAAGAGAATTTTACTGACTAATTGCCGGTTAAACCTGACAATGAGGAACTGCTGAGGCCCAGTGCAAAATTAGGGAAGTAATCCATAAGACCACCCTTACTTTTGACACCAATTGTAAGTTCAGGGGTCCCCAAGAACATCTTCAGTTCAATAATTTGCTAGAAAGATTCCAAGAACTCACTAAAAATTGCTATACCCACAGTTAAGGTTTATTTCAGCCAAAGGATGCAAATGAAAATCAGCCAAGGGAAGAGATGCATGGAGCAGAATCCAGGAAAGTTCCACATATGTAGCTTCCAGTTGTCCTCTCCCAGTGAAGTTGTGGACAGCGCTACTCTCTCAGCCTGGTGGATGACAATTGGCGTGGAGTATGGCCAATCAAGGACGCTCCCCCAAGCCTTGGTGTCCACAGTTCAGTGGGGCCTGTCACATAGACATGGGTGACAGCCTGCAGAGCTGACCTCAGTCTCCAGCCCCTCCAGAGGTCAAGCAGCTACAGTGTGACTGAAAGCCCCCACCCTCAATCACATTGTAGGACTTTCTGGCATTGTCCACAGTCCCTAGATTAAAAAAAAAAAAAAAAAGACACCTTTATCAGATAGGAATTTCCATAAGCAAAAAGAATACCTGCCAGGAGCCAAGGGGAAGGGTCTGACCTCTCTTTGGGCAAGATTAAGTTCTTTACTACACACAAAATGAGCAGTGACTTGTCTCAGTTCTTACTGATGATTTCTTAACAGTAGGCTCCAGTGATTTTCTTCTGCACATTCCCTCAATAGCTTCTTAAGCTATGCCATGAATTTCTGATCTGTATTAAAAAACGAAAGTGCATGAGTGAAGAGGGACATGAAAATTAGAAATGAGGAAAAACAACCAGTTACCTATATATTTTCCTGTTTTAAAAAAGAATTTAAGATGACTAAAAAAACAAATGCAATTAAAAAGAATTTTAAAAAGGAAAATAAATAAATGGGAAAATATAGGGAAAGGGACAAAATGTTTGAAAATGAGATGCAGTCAGAATATACAGTGATCAGATATGCACTGTAAATTTGGCTCTAAGCTTTCTAGCAGCCAGTGCAAAGAAGGAAGCATAAGAAACGACATGGTTGGCAATAATAAACAAATATATATATATATATGCTTTCTTAGAATAAGCAGCCTTGAAAGTTGAAATAGAAAGCAGCATGTTGGTTGTTCATCCTGAAACCAGCACAGGGGTTCTCACAAAGAAAACATTGTCCATGTAACAAATCCAAAATGAGATTTTAGTGGTTCAGTGGCCACATTTTAGAAAATTGCAGTTCTGCAAAAGTGCCTCTAGGAGGAGCCAAAACAGCATCTTGCACAATCCTGAATAGCAGAAAAATGAATGGACCTCTTTAAGTGACTTCATAACATAAAGCAGAAGAATGTACTAACAACAGAAAAACCAATAAAACACAAATCTTTTGTGGTAAATTTGTTTATAAAAAAATCAAGGACTTATAAATATATTCTTTTTAAAATTCTAAACAATACGTGATATATTAGTTTAAGTCTGACTATTCAAGAGAATCCAATGTTAGTTACTACTTGTTTAAGCAATGTCAATTACTTTTTAAAAATTTGATTTTGTCTTTCCACTCTAATGTTATATGTTAGCAGCATCCTTTCAGTCTTTTTTAAGCCTATCATCCATTTGGAAACTCAGTATGAGGTGATAGAAGAATATCTAACTCATCTGATCCTCAGCATGTATCTTGGTTTAGCAATTTTCTTTATTAGAAGGTTAAACATATATTAAAAGGAAAGTTGAAATGAACTTCAAGGGTGTGTAAGACAAGCTTACCATAGATGGGTGGAGATTGAATATTTAAAATTATAGAAAATACAGGCACAGCCCAAACCTTGAACTGTTTGGTAACACAGCTCTAACATTACCAAAAAGTGTTTAAATGGAGAGAAGAGTCATTTATTCTTTAAGTTTTGGACCTATGATAAACTATTTTAGTTGTAGTGGATGTGTTTGGGGTTTTGTTTAAGCTGTTAATGAGAGATTAAAGCCTGCTGAGAAACTTAATTCCAAAGGCCTAATTTAGGTTAATAGAGCATATTGCCAGGCTTCAATTTATAGAGTGTGTTGTTCTTAATGCAACTTGAGGGCTTAAAGCATCATGGACTCATCTCAGTATGCTCAATATTTATTTGCTCACATTTAGAAACTTCCGTGTGACAGAAAGGCCTGGTGATACACACGATTAAGAGAGCATCTCTGAGACAAAATTGAGAACACCACCTGTAAACAGTGAGATCAGGACAAAGAGAATGATGTACAAAGTGTGGTGGAAGTGAAGAGGGTTCCTTTAGGGAGTAGGTCTCAAAGTGTGGTCCCTGGACCCGTGTCATCGTCATCACCTGGGACTTGTTAAAAATGCAAATTCAGGAGCCCCACCCCAGAGCTGTATCACATTAGAACAGACTTCTCATAATTCTCCAAACATACCCGTTGAATCAGGAATTCTGGGAGTAGAGCCCAGCAATCTGTATTTAAACAGCCCTCCAGGTGATTCTGGTGCAGGCTCAAGTTTAAGAATCTCTGCAGTGGGGAGTCTGATGCAAGAACCCTTAAGCTGAGACTTGAAGGATGAGGAGGACTTTAATAGACGTGGGGAAGCGGGAGGCATTTCTGACACAGAAGGCAGCAACAGCTTGTGCACAAGCATAAAAGCATGCCAGAAATGGGTGTGTCTGGGAAATGATGAGAAGATTGTTGTAATGTGATTATTGGGTCAGAATTTTCTAGATGAGAGGAATGTGGCAAGAGATAAATTGGGCTTGATTAGGAGGGAACTTGTATGCTCAGTTAAAGAGTTTGGATTTTATCCTACAACACATTGGAGACCCTTTGGAAGGCTATAAGCAAAGGAGTAACATGGTCAAATATGGGCCTTAAAGCATTCACTCCAGAGACAGTAAGGGAAATGGCACAGGGTAAGGAGAGAATGGAGGTTGGGAAGCCAGCCAGAAATTCAAGCAAGAGATGATAAGGCCTGGAATGAAACAGCAACCAGGAGAACAGATTGAGGGGGATTGATCAGATAGGATCTAGTAACAGTTGGATGCCTCTTGCTTCCTCCCCAGTGTCCTCACCATCACCACTTTCCATCTTGCCTGCCTTTCACGTGGGCTCCCCCAACAACCTTCCAGTACACTCAACCTATATTCCTCCCTCTGTAAAAAGTTGCATGCACTGGAACCAGATACACCATTTCGGAAGACTGGGTTGTTCATGTTCTCACTGGTTCTCTTTTTCTGACAAAGGAAGCCCAACTACCTGACTAGACTTCAAGAGCCTTTTTCTGCCTGGCTCACCTTATATTCCTCCCAGATTTTTCACCTTGTTCAGATATGGACCAACCATCTCAATGATCCTATTCTTTCTCCCACTGGTGCCAAACACATTCACTTATGCTTTGCTTCCTCTTAGAATGCCCTCGTGTCCACCTTGCAAAGCTTGCCCATCCCTCTCTTTTTCCAGGAAGTCTTCTTTAGCCATGTTATTCTCTCTTCCCAGGATTACTATTCTACTTACTCATTTTGATCCTTTTTCCTTCCTGCATAAGCTTATTATCTATGTATGTTTTCTTTCCACAACTAAATATTAAGATTCTAGAGAATATCTTTAATTTTTCTTGCTGCTTCTGTAGTCTCTAGCAGGAGGTAAAAGCCCAGTAAAAATGCATGTTGAACAAAAGAAGCCTTCTGGGAGAGTAGAAAGAGGGAGCTTCCATTGATTGAGGACAAATGATTCAAAAGTGAAAGGAAAACTACACCTACCCTTATGGTTACATTTTTTTTTGTTTTCATATATTTTTTTAACATTCAGTTTGTGTCAGAAATCATGACTTCAAAGACTCAGTGAGAAGTCTGTGAGAAGTCTGTTCACTCCAGGATTCCACATCATGAAAAAGGAGAACTGTTTTTCTTGAGCATCTTTCCTAGATCTGCAACACCATGAACAGAACCATTTCAAAGAGGACCCCCTTCTGCTCTGGACATAGAAATGTTGGCCAAAGATCAGAGTCAAGCTTGTCATCTACAGTCCGAGTCTTAGGGAAGTCTTTAAAGGGAGCTTTCCTTGGTGACCTTAAAGTCACATCTGGTTCAGTTGGTAAATTAAAATGTCTTCTAGTTTTCTTAACTTGGACAAAGTGGAGAAATTCACAATCCCAAGTGGATTTGTTGGGCAGGTGTCATAGTCACCCTTGTTCCTGCTGATGAGTAGACCAAAGGAGAATATTAGTGGATGAGGGAGAAGTCTATTATGAAAACTTAAAGTCTGCTGGGGTCCTAATTGTGGCCTGGAATGGTAGACTTTCATGTGCAGCTGCCAGTATATATTCTATAGGGCTCTTCAGGTTGTATAGAATGTTACCTTCTAGAGAGCTTTCATAAGATGGGAGTACCAGAAAAAAAAGATTTCTAGGATGGGTTTATGGAAAACAGAATTAAGTACAATCAGTTCTTAAATTATTTCTCTTGTATTTGATTCTATTTCCTAGATCTTAGGTCCAAACTGGGATGAGCTGATGAATTCACTTTGATTCAGGGGAGCCCTGTTCTGCAGACTTCTTGAGAGCAGTATGTGTTTTCTGCTTACCTTCTATGCAAGCCTTAACTCCTTATGATATGACTTCTTAAGATACCACCTGAAGATCACAATTGGCTGTCTTCAAATCCAGTTGCCTCTCATTCTTCATCTGCTTCACCTCATTTCAGCACTTGACATTGACGACCTCTCCATTCTTTTCAAAACCTGCTCTTCTGGCTGCCCAATTCTCCACCCATTTTTGCCATCTTCTCTTTCTCATCCTGACCCCGAAGTGTGAACATTCCCCAGTGTTCTGTTCTTAGCCCTCTACTGTCTCCACAAAATCTCCTCTGGCCACTCCAGACCCTCATCCACAACTATTGCCTCTCTGTCAGTGAATCCTAATTTGTCATCAATAGCCCCAAACCTCTCTCTGTGTTCCACCAATCCCCAAATTCCTCACTTCCATAGGAAATTCATATTCTCCCCCATCAATCCAGTTTCCCCCTCAAACTGGCTTGTTTCTGTCAGTAGCATCACCAGTAGCATCTAAGTTCGGGTGTTTGAAACTTCAGAGCTGTCTGTAGCTCTTCACTCATCTCCCTTATCAGTCTTCAAGTCCAAATCTCCCTCCCTCAATATTTGCTGCATCTGCTCCTTCCCTTCCAATCCTAATACTCCTTTCTAATTCAAACCGTCATTAGTTATTGCTTGGAGTATTATATTAGCTTTCTTCCTGATATTTCTAGCTCCAGTACACGCACACACACATGTTCTTCCCAAACCCCAAATACAGAGCTATACCTCTGCCAAATTCATTTTTCTAAAGCAAAATCTAGACCCATTAGCCTGAAATTCAGGGCCCTAACCTACCAAGCTGGGACCATGTCAGCTCCCCTACTACACCCTCCATTCCAGCTACCTCAGTTTCTTGTCATTCCCCAGTTAAGTCCCCATACTCTTCTACTTCTCCATTCTGCCTTTTGTGCATCCCAGTTTCAGTGGCACACAGAGTTATACACTCCATGATGATGGCTGGAGTTTCTCATCTTTATATCCTCAAGAGATTACTATAGACAGTATCTTGCAACAAACATTTGTTGAATATTAATTCCCAATGCAAAGGTTGTAGGGTATGGGAAGCAGGTAGGAGTCCCAATCCTTATAGGATTATCAGTCTGAACTCCTTTGTCCCAAGCAACTCCTGATCAGGCAGAGCTCCCCCACCAAACCTGTCCAGTCTAGAACCCCAGCCTGCCATCCCCACCCTTCCAAGCTTAGGTAGAGTGTGGGCTTGCTGGCTGTGCCTTGCTAAGGAAGACAATATACTTGACCATGATTTGGCGGGCACTTGCACTAGAACTGAAGTCTTCAGCTTGGAGTAGAAGCATGGTGACAGCCTAGTTGGTGATCCTAGGGTCTAATATATACATATGTCATTCTGAAGAATGGTTTGTATTTTTAAATGATAAGCTAGAAAGGGGAGGGGGTGCTCTATTTAAGTTTTTCAGTCTGGCTCGGTTTCTTGGTGCCGTGTGCTTTTCTTTAGGCACTGGGACACGGCATCAGCTGCTCTGTCTAAGGAGTGGGAGGCTTCCCGCCTGGGCCAGCTGCTGCTGCAGGAGGCCGACCTGTCAGCCCTCCGGCTCTTGGAAGTCCTGCTCCAGACCGGGCCCCACCTGCTGCTTCAAACATATGTTTTTCTAGCCTCTGACTTCACAGATATTGTGCCAGGTGAGTAACATTCACCACGGAGCATAGACTGCCCAACTTTCCAAGGGGGACAGAAACACATGCCTCCAACACAAAACCCTCCAATCTAAGATTCTCCCTGCTTGCCAGGTTCACTAGCACGAGATGATTATTAAAATTGACTTTCATTTGGGATGATTAGTTCACAGGGAGTTGAGTTGCTTCTTTCAGGGGGATAAGGTTCTAAAGTCAGTCCATAAGATAGAAATTATGAATAGTCAAAGTTACCCTTGAAAATACCTTGGGAAGATATCATGTACTGCTTCTTAGTAGGATGATGTGTTGGTTTTTCCTGTATCTTTAGTCACTGAACTGGCTCTGAACTCAGCCAGAGGCTTGTACCCCGAGAACCATGTGGAAAATGAGAGCAACTCAGGCCACAGGAAATGTAGCTTTCCAGCTCCCCCTCACTTTTGGGCATACCCATTCTCATTCTCTCTCTCTCATGCTTTATTGCTTCCCTTTCCTTTCTCTTCTCTCTTCTTCCCTTCTCTTTTCTCTTCTCTTTTCCCTTCCCTTCTCTTCCCTTCTCCCTTCTCATCCTCTCCCCTCCCCTTCCCCCCTTCCTTCATTTCCCTTCCCTTCCTCTCTTTGCTGACTATCCACATTTGTATTTGCATAAATTACGTGCTTAAAAGATGTGCTCCACTGCGCTTCCATCCATCTTTATCAAAGGGCCAGATACAGTTTTATAATCTGGTTTTATTGATTTTATTACACCTCTTTCATGTAGATTGATTGATCAAGTACCTTTGGGATGTAAACCATGTTGGGATTTGGGATCTGCTTTGTTATAAACAGAGCTTAAAGCCCAGTGCTTAGAGGATCTCGGACTTGGAATTTTTCTAAAGAGCATAGAAAGGATGAGCTCAGATAGTTTGTTAGGTTACACAATAGAAATATTTCCCACATAGTCCTCATTTCCTCCTGTATTTGTGCATTTGTACATTGAGTTGAAGGTACATGGTTAGAAATGCTCTCTATGAAATTGGGTTTTAATAAAAGGATAGATGCCCTACAAAAGAAATTTCATGAATGAATCTTTATGTGGTACTGCTGCTTTGAAACCTTAAGAGAATACTGCTGTCTGTCCACTTCCCTTTCAGGGGTGAGCGGTCTGTTCTCCTGGTCTTCGCTGTCTTGGGCCCTGGTGTCCTATGCTCGTTTCATGGGCTTCATGAAGCCAGGCCACCTCTCCATGCCGTGGGCTGCCCTCTTCTGCCAGCAGCTCTGGAGGATGGGCATGTTGGGAACCCGTGTCCTCAGTCTGCTTCTGTTTTTCAAAGCTTACCACGTTTGGGTCCTGGTTGTTGGAGGTAAGCTGAGCTTAAGTTCTGGTTATCTACTGCTGCATAACAAAGTACCCCAGAACTTAATAACTTAACCATTTATGATCATCCCTCCCAGTTGATGGGGGTGACCAGGCCTCGCTGGGTGGTTCTCGCTTGAGGTGCCTCACACGTTTGCTTCAGTCGCATATGGAGGCTCAACTGGGCTGGGCGTTCAAGGTGGCCTCTTCATTCAGGTGTCTGGCATCTCGGTGCTTCTCCACGTGGCTTTCTTTTCAGCAAAGTAGCCTCCCTGATGGCATCTAAGGACTCCGAGAGAAAGGAGGTCTAAACTTCCAGTCCTCCTAAAAGGTCGGCCCAGAGCTGGCACGGCCCCCCTTCTGCTGTGTTCTCCTGGTTACAGTAGTCGTGAGCCAGCCCATGGTCAAGAGGCTGGAAGAAGAGACTGTAGCTCTCACTGAGTGTCCAGGGAGGGAAGGAGTTGCGTATGGTCGTCTTTGGAGATAAGCCACCATAGCTTAGCTATCCCAGCCTTCAAACGTCCCAGCTAACTCTAGGGCCTAGCTTTAGTTGCTGTAAGGACTCCTCAGAACAGTGCCAAATTCTTCGTATCACAGGCTGGAATTGTTTCTTTAGAAAAGGTGTCACCCAAAAGGTATAAAGCCCAACCTGCCCTGACCCAATACAAAAATATATGATATCAACTCCTGTTACTCATAGTCTCCAAAAATTCTTCATTTCTTTTGAATACTGAAACTTTGAAGTCTTCTCTTTTTCGCATAGAACATCTCCACTGAACCAAAACCCTCCCCAGCCCAGCAACACACAAATACAAATGATGGTGACAGGGAATTTGTCTAACGGGGCAGAGTAACTGAATAGGGCCTGTGTGCCCCTGCCAAGGAGAGGGAGCTTTTTGGCTATCAATGAATACGCTCTGCAAGAAGGAACAATGTGCCCTTTGTTTAAGAGAAGGGAGGAATTGAGAAATATTTAAACCTTAGGCCTAGAGCAAATATTAATACATGTATTGGCATAAAAGAAAATTTCTGGGAAAAAGAATTGTGCTCCTAAAAAGAAATTAGCTTTCATTTTACTCAGTTTTTGAAATTCAGCTTGAACTGCAGTATGGTATTATTCATCTCAAAATATAGGAATAAAAGTTATAGCTGGACCACGTAGAGTGTTTTCCTTTGGCTGTGTAGGGTTTTAGCTCTTGTAGTAACAATTGAAAAATAGCTGAGCAGTCAAGTTTCATAACTGCCTCCTAAACATCTTCTGGAAATAAAAGGGGAAAAGTGTATGGTATTTGGTAAGTCTTATGAAAGCTAGTCTTTGTTTTCTCATCTCCAAATTAGGTATAATCCCTTTTATGGAGATTAAATGAGATGATATGTGTAAAGATAAAATATGTAGGCTTTTTCTGACCCTTGAATCCCTTCTGGGTTTCAGTCTCTCTTTTTGGTCATATTCTGAGACAGGTGAGGATGGCTGTCTTTGGAGATAAGTGAGACAGCAGAGAGAGGGCATAAGGAAGCCCCTGGGTTCTGTGTCCGTGCCCCAGTTCCCCTCCCTGGCCCCGCATGGAGCCTGACTCCCGCTGCCTGGCCTCTCTCCAGGTGCCCACTGGCTGGTGATGACTTTCTGGCTCGTGGCGCAGCAGAGCGACGTCATCGACAGTACCTGCCACTGGAGGCTGTTCAACCTGCTCCTGGGGGCCGTGTACATCTTCTGCTACCTTAACTTCTGGGACAGCCCTTCCAGAAACAGGATGGTCACCTTCTATATGGCAAGTGATGATGAAGGGTTTTTTTCACTGAACTTTAATGTACATACAGCATATGTATGTGTGTGTGCAAGTGGGTATACACTTTTGCATGCATGTCTATTTAAGATGGAATAATGTAGGAAAAATTCTGAAAGGAATTAGAGTCTTAAACGAGCATGACAGACTCTGAAAGAAGTGATATCCTGTCATTCCCACATAGTCACTGTGGCAATAACTGTGGCATGTTTGCTGATGGTTTCAGCCCATCCAATAAATTTAATGACAGTTCACCTATTTTACGTCACATACACAATGTCTATGTTAATCAGCTCAGTCGTTATTAAGTGTTTATTATTGAGTTCCAGGCATTGTCCTCAATACTGGAAAAACACAAAGATGACAGGATGCCTGTCTTCAGGTTGATTCTAGTATAACAGGGGAGATGAGCTATGTACCCAAATATCCAAAACACTTGGTAGAATGTGAATAAAGGCCAAGAGAGAAAAACATGTTTGGATCCCAAAGGAATGCCTGGCAGCTTGCCTTCCTGTTTAGATGATCAGACACATTTGACTGGAAGGTGGAATTTGAGCTGGATTGCAAAGGACAAGAGAGGGAAAATATAAGCGAGCACAGGGAAAATCAAAGCACAGGTCTTGGAGTCAGATGAGCTTGCACTGGAACCCCAGCTCTGCTGATTACTAACCGCAGGACCTCGGCCAAGAATTTAAACTCTATGAGCTTCTTTTCTCCTCAGCACATTAGGAATAAGGCCACCTACCTGTCAGAGTTCCTGGGGAGATTAAATAAGGTCCATCTTCTTTGCACAGTTCCTGTAAAGATGAAATAGAATAATGTACAGAAAGAACTTGGCACAAATAAATAACAAATAGTGGCCATTATTAATTTTAAAAGATAAAGAGACTTCCCAGCTGTGGGCAGGCATTCCAGGACAGAGACTTGGGCAAGTGTAAGAGGCGGGAAAGTGCAGCTCTTGCCCAGGAAAAGGTGGCCTACATGGCCACCCCTTGCCTTTTGGAGAAGCCCCTACAGCTGTGACTCCATAGGTGATGGCATCAGACAGACCAAATCGGACTTGTGATGTCAGACAAGTTACTGAACCTCACCAAGCCTCAGTTTCCACTCTGAAAACCAGGAATAATGACAGCCATCTCCTAGTGTGGGGGTGAGGATATGTTAACTTGTGGCATGGCCTGGTTCCATGTCCTGCAGCTAGCAGCTTCCCAGCCCAAATACACACTGACTAGCGCCTCTGTGTGCAGGAGCAGTTCATTCATAGGGGGTGAGCCCGCCTGCCCGTGCCCAAACGAGCCCTGGTATTTGTTCCTTTTTTTTGTTCTGTTTTGTTTGTCTCTTTCACACCTTTGTCAGCCTTTCTGCCAGCAGTTTCAGAGGCTGTTCTATAAGGAAGGGAAGCACATACTTTCTTCTCCCCGGCTCTTTTAGTCACTGGATCACAGAACTAGAAGCAATTAAGTAGGAAAATTAGAAATTAGATGCTATTTAATGTAAGAGTGAAATCTAGAGTGGCACCGAGGTCCCCATCAGGGGCACCAGGCATTCGTGGTGACTTCCTGTCCACAGGGAACCCTAACTCGGTAGTGTGGGTCCCCAGCAGAATGGGACAGGGTGGGGGAGGCAGGCTTTAGGCTTTTGCCTGTAACTCGTATGAGCTCCGTGAAAGGAGTTATTTGGGATTTCTCTGCCCCAGTTTCTTCATCTCTCAAATGGTTATTGGTAGGGTTAATACAGTAATAACTTTAAAGCCCAGAGCCTGGTGCCTAGCACATAGTAGATGTAGATTCTCTGGGAGTTAAATAAAAAGAAAGAGTGAGCGTGCAGACGAGCAGAAGTGTGCAACATCACCATAAAGAGGCAAAATAACTCCCCGGATAGCCTTTGAATGTCAGCCACATTTGGGTTTGGAGGTAATGGGGGTGGCAGCCTTGGAAGCATAGGAAAAGGGACAGTCTGAGATGTAGGGTGACCGTGCCCATGCAGACGCTGAGCCCAGAGGATGCTCTGGCCCAGAGCAGAGAGTCCTCTCCCAGAGGCAGGCAGGACTGGGCAGTCCTGGCTCCAGGACACGGATCATAAAAGCATGTAACAGACTCTCCTCACTCTTGCTCAGCACCCCCACGCACCTGCTGATCAGACTTGGCTGCGCAGTCAGCGCCTGAAGCCCAGCCCCTCCGAGTGGTTGAACAATGGCCAGTTTTGTAACCTGAGGACCTGACCCTGTGGGGAGGCACTGAGGTCCCACACCCGAGTGGGGGGCGTGATTTGCCTGGGTCCCCTGAGATGTGTCCTGTGGCAAACACAGACCAGTGATGTCATCCACAAGCTTTCCCTTCTGCTGGGGTGGACACTCCCTGGCCAGAGCCAGCCCCGGCCCTTAGGACAACAGTGGCACCCAGGGAGGTAGCCTGGCAGAGTCCAGGCCCAAGAGAACCCTGGAAAAAGCAGCAGATGCCCATCCAGAAGCCCCAGCCATGGACAGGCCAGCCTAGGGCCAGCCCAACCATCACTCATCTATTCTGAGTCTGTCTTAGGCAATTAGGAAACATACCTCCCTCGTACCCCCACAAGTAATAACATACAGTTTGAAATAGTCTCCAAAAAATATTTGGGAAAGGGGCCCCTGTTCTTTATGAATTAATAACAACTTAATTTTCAGTGTGAACAAAAATAAGAAATAGGAATACTAGCTACCCTTTATTGGGTCCTTCACCTGGATTATGACATCCAACCCCCACCTCAGCCCTACTAGGTAGAAACTGTTTTAATTTCCTTTTCACAGCAGAGGGGAACTAAGGCTACAGAGTTTAAATAGCCTGTTTGAAGTCAGACAGACTTAATTTTAAATCCTGACAGCATCACGGCCAGAGGATCTCTTTCGACTTCTGTGTTCTCATTTCTAAAGAGGTAACATTAAAAATAACAATAACAATAATTATTATTATAGTAGTAGTACCTAGCTCTTGGTGGTTTATAAGCATTATTTGTCTGGTCATTTATTCCTCTCATTGTTTCAGAACAGATTTTAGGTGACTTAATAAGGATGTATAAACTTCAACAAGATAATATTATATGAAAGGAAACAAAATGAAAAGGTGAGAAATAAAGAGAGCCAGAAATGAAGATAAGAAAAATGTAGACCATAATAACCCATACAGCTTCCCCAGAGGAGACAGACTTGGCTCCGGACCTTCTCAGAGCTGAGCCCAACAGGATCCCAGGTCACTGGAGGATTCCGAGGGGCTCGGGTCTGGGGAGCCCTGCACGGAGTGGAGCACACGGGGGGCCTTAAGCAGGCGTTCGCTCCTCGCCTTCCTCTGCACTTTGCCCTTTGCCCTTTTACGTTTATGAAGCAGTTATTGAAACCATCACATGGGAAGTGACTGCTGCAGCGACTGCTACTGCTGGAGGGACCCCTGTCCAGCCCCTTAGGGCCTTAGGGAGTTAAAGCACTAAATAATCAGGTAAAGCACCCAGCCCAGTGCCGGGCACACAGAACAGGCCCGCAGGCTCCATCCGTCCTGCCTTCACAGTTTGGCTTATAGACTTTCGTTGAATCCTCGTAGCAGCCCTGTGATGTGGGGTTGTTAGAATCCCCATTTGAGCTGAAGAACCCAACTCAGAGAGGTTAAATGGCATGTCCAAGGTCACACAGCTGACCAGTGCTCTTGCCAAGGCCAGGACCCAGATCCCCTATGTCCCCTACTTCTAATCCAGGCCTCTTTCTGGCACCCCTACAAAGGAAGGTCCTGCCCAAGTTTCTCTTTTGATACGCTCTCCACTCCCTAACAGACGTTTCTTTCCCTGTAGCTGGAAAATATAAATATAAAATTTTTAATAAAAAATTAGTCCTTTTGGAGTTAAGACCACTTCTACTCTTCTTTTTTGCTTCAAAAGCATAAAAGACCACTAGAGATTTTGGGGATCCACATTCTAAGGAGGATGAACCTGGTTGTTTAGAGTAGCTCTGATTTTTAAATAACAAAGAACAAAGCAGTAACTTCTGGAGTCATTCTTTCATTTACTCACCAAATGTATGAAACACTTATTTTTTCTGAGGTTCTGTGCTAAGACTTGTTTCTGTCTTCCTTATGTCTTCCCTGTTCTTTGAGACCCTAAGATAATAATAAAAATATTTAAAATAACCAACAATTTGAGCAGGACTGTTATGTATCAGACACTGTTCCAAGCTCATTGACTGTCTTATTTCACTTATTTCTCACAGAACTCTATGAGGCTAAAACCCATTTTGCAGATGGGGAAACTGAGGCACGCAGGGGTTAAGTAATTAGCCAAAATTCAGGCAGCTAATCAGACAGGTGGGATTCAAATCTAGTTGGCCTGCGACTGATCTTTGATAAGGCCCCCAAAGTCACTGAACTGGGTCATAAAGGTCTTTTCAACAAATGGGGCTGGGAGAGTTGGATATCCATATCCAAAAGAATGAAAGAGGACCCCTACCTCACACCCTACACAAAAATTAACTCAAAATGGACCAAAGATCTCAATATAAAAGAAAGCACCATAAAACTCCTAGAAGATGATAATGTAGGAAAACATCTTCAAGACCTTGTATTAGGTGGCCACTTCCTAGACTTTACACCCAACGCACAAGCAGCAAAAGAAAAAATAGATAAATGGAAACTCCTCAAGCTTAGAAGTTTCTGTACATCAAAGGAATTTGTCAAAAAGGTAAAGAGGCAGCCAACTCAATGGGAAAAAATGTTTGGAAACCATGTACCTGACAAAAGACTGATATCTTGCATATATAAAGAAATCCTACAACTCAATGACGATAGTACAGACAGGCCAATTATAAAATGGGCAAAAGATATGAAGAGACAGTTCTCTGAAGAGGAAATACAAATGGCCAAGAAACACATGAAAAAATGTTAAGCTTCACTAGCAATTAGAGAGATGCAAATTAAGACCACAATGAGATACCATCTCACACCAATTAGAATGGCTGCCATTAAACGAACAGGAAACTACAAATGCTGGAGGGGATGTGGAGAAATTGGAACTCTTATTCATTGTTGGTGGGACTGTATAATGGTTCAGCCACTCTGGAAGTCAGTCTGGCAGTTCCTTAGAAAACTAGATATAGAGATACCCTTCGATCCAGCGACTGCCCTTCTCGGTATATACCCGGAAGATCGGAGAGCAGTGACACAAACAGATATCTGCACGCCAATGTCCATAGCAGCATTATTCACAATTGCCAAGAGATGGAAACAACCCAAATGTCCTTCAACAGATGAGTGGATAAAGAAAATGTGGTATATACACACGATGGAATACTACACGGCAGTAAGAAGGAACGATGTTGTGAAACATATGACAACATGGATGAACCTTGAAGATATAATGCTGAGCGAGATAAGCCAGGCACAAAAAGACAAATATTATATGCTACCACTAATGTGAACTTTGAAAAATGTAAAATGAAAGGTTTATAATGTAGAATGTAGGGGAACTAGCGATAGAGAGCAATTAAAGAAGGGGGAACAATAATCCAAGAAGAATAGATAAGCTATCATGGGTAAATTTAATCTTCTGGGAATGCCCAGGAATGACTATGGTCTGTTAATTTCTGATGGGTATAGTAGGAACAAGTTCACAGAAATGTTGCTATATTAGGTTACTTTCTTGGGGTAGAGTAAGAAAACGTTGGAAGTAAAGTAGTTATCTTAGGTTAATTGTCTTTTTCTTACTCCCTTGTTATGGTCTCTTTGAAATGTTCTTTTATTGTATGTTTTTTTTTTTTATTTTTAATTTTTTTTATTTTTCATACAGTTGATTTAGAAAAAAAAAAAGGAAAAAAATATGCAGAGCCCCCTTGAGGAGCCTGTGGAGAATGCAGGGGTATTGGCCTGCCCTACCTCAATGGTTGCTAACATGACCACAGACATAGGGGACTGGTGGTTTGATGGGTTGAGCTCTCTACCACAGGAATTATCCTTGGGAAGACTGTTGCTGCAAAGGAGACGCTAGGCCTCCCTATAATTGTGCCTAAGAGCCTCCTCCCGAATGCCTCTTTGTTGCTCAGATGTGGCCCTCTCTCTCTAGCTAAGCCAACTTGAAAGGTGAAATCACTGCCCTCCCCCCTACGTGGGATCAGACACCCAGGGGAGTGAATCTCCCTGGCAACGTGGAATATGACTCCCGGGGAGGAATGTAGACCTGGCATCATGGGATGGAGAACATCTTCTTGACCAAAAGGGGGATGTGAAAGGAAATGAAATAAGCTTCAGTGGCAGAGAGATTCCAAAAGGAGCCGAGAGGTCACTCTGGTGGGCACTCTTACGCACACTTTAGACAACCCTTTATAGGTTCTAATGAATTGGGGTAGCTGGTGGTGGATACCTGAAACTATCAAGCTACAACCCAGAACCCATGAATCTTGAAGACAATTGTATAAAAATGTGGCTTATGAGGGGGGACAGTGGGATTGGGGGGGGTGCCATAGGGATCATGCTCCCGTTTGTCTAGTTTGTGGATGGATGAGTGGAAAGGTGGGGGAAGGAAACAAACAAACAAACAGACAGACAAGGGCGCCCAGTGTTCTTTTTTACTTTAGTTGCTCCTTTTCACTTTAATTATTATTCTGGTTATTTTTGTGTGTGTGGTAATGAGGGTGTCGGGGATTGATTTTGGTAATGAATGTACAGCTACGTAATGGTACTGTGAACAATCAAATGTACGATTTGTTTTGTATGACTGCGTGGTATGTGAATATATCTCAATAAAATGAATAATAAAAAAAATTTAAAAAAAAAAAAATCTAGTTGGCCTGATGCTACCAGCCACACTCTGGCACGGGGGAAATATCATCAACAAGAGTAATTGAGCTAGAAGCGGCCTTAGGGGCTTCCAGTGCAGCCATTTCTAAACCTAGCTGGTTATCACAGTCACTCAGGAGCTTTTCCAAAATAGACATTCCCAGGCCCTACCTCAGAGACTGATTCAGTAGTTCTAAGTGAGACCCAGAATTCAGTCTAGAAAAAACCCTCCAGTGATTCTGATGATCAGTTGAGTGAGAACTACTCACCCATACTAATCATGTGCTAGAAATGGAATTAGGTGCCAAAGTGTGAGAAAGTCGTAGTCCAAGTGGCCACAAAGACACAAACAAATTAATGCACACCACTGAGAACAAGTGATGTCATCAAAATCCAACAGGAATACAAGAGTCAGAAAGAGAAACCGAGCCTGGGAAAGTCAGGGAGGGCTTGGCAAAAGGCGACATTTGAGCTAGATCTTGAGTGATGAGTCAAGTTTGCCTAATGGAAAGGAGACATTCAGGGAAAGCTGCAGAAGCAAAATAAAGACTCTGGAGCATCTGAGAATTCACAGGAAATTAAGTGTGGGTGGAGGGTAAGTGTAGGGGTGGTATATGGTAAGTGTAGGGGTCATATATTGGAATATGACCCTGGAAAGGAAAACGGAGGCTAAATTGTAAACATAAGGTAGGAACACGATTCTGAAGTTAAGATACGGTTAGTTTGAGGTTTATTAGGCAGGGGTGACAAGCTCCGATCCACAGTAAAAAGCAGAGCACTCCAGCGCTGGAATGGAGGAGAGACTGCAGACAGAAAATGAAGGCAGAGGATGTAGCTAGGAGCCCAGAGAGCAGAAATAGGGTCAGAACTAGGAAAACAGTGGCAAGGATAGGGAAGAGGCAATGCGTCTGAGATAAACTTAAGAATTTGAGTCAACAGGACCAGACAGCTGATTGGATGTGGTTGAATAAGAAGTGGGAAGAGAACAGCTCCCAAGTTTTCTGGACTGGGCTGATGGGCAGTGCCATTTAGTACCGAAATAATGCCTGTTTAACCTTTTAAATACAGCTACCCAGAGCGCAAAGGAGAGAGTGGACATTGTTAGGAATGTAAAGCAGGTCCAAACAGACTGTTTAATTCTCTCCTTATTTGAATTTTCTCGACTTAAATTGAAGTCAATAAATTATTAGGCAAAACTTCTAAAGACTTTAGTATAACACAATTTAGTTTAGTTTTTATGTTCCATACACAGAAATGAAATATATCATCTTTGAATTATGTCATTTGTTTATTTATTTTAACAAAGATATATCTTTTTATATTTAAAACTTGGAAATTCAAAGTTAAATTGGACCATCTTGGACCTCAGAGATTCAGTATTGTCAGCACGATCTGATCCCTTTGCTGCCACCTGGTGGTAACAAACCAAATTTACCTTTCAAGAGGCAAGTCATGGGGAAAAATTCTCAAATTGCTAAGAAATTTTGTGTCTCTGGCTTACTGGAATTCAGTGGCACAATGAACTCTTCATATATCAATTATCCTGTTATAAAAATAATACCTGCTTGTAGTTAAAATAACATGAGAATAGAGAACTGTATAAAGTAAAAATGATGGTAGCACAACATTGCAGACATAATGAACAGCACTGAATTATATATTTGAATGTGGTTAAAAGGGGAAATTCTAGGTTGTTTAGATATACTAGAAAAAAAATAAAAATAAGAAAATCTACGGAACTGCACAACACAAACAATGAACCCTAAGTTAAACCATGGGCAAAAGTAATCATCAGTTGTAACCAATGTCCCACACCAATGTGAGTATGAATGCTAGGCTGGTATGTGGGAATCCTGTATGTTATGCATGTTTTGTAAACCCACAACTTCTCTAGTAATAATTAAAAAAAAAAAAAGTCTCCTCTCTCAGCCCAATCTGACTCACGATTTGGGCTGCACCCTTATGTTTCTTATGCAATGATAATTCTGCAGACCTTTTAGTGACCCACAGTGAGAACAGGGAGAATCTCCTTTAGCCAGAGAAGCTTTTGTACAGACCATAACCCTCTTTCCATGAGGACCTGGCAGCAAGCAGAGCCCTGGGGGGGGGGGGGGGGGGAGGGGGGGGCGAGGCTGGGGCCTCCAGGACTGCAAGTTTCTGCCACAAGCTTTGCAGGATGAGTTGCCTTCCCATGTCTGGGTGCACCCAATATGGTGTGACAAGTCTCCCTTTGGTTCCATAGATAATGCTGCTGAAGAACATCGTCCTTTTGCTGCTGGCCACTGATTTTCTCCAGGGGGCATCGTGGAGCAGCCTGTGGAAGATAGCAGGGGTCATGTCTGGATTTCTGATTGGTAAGACCCACTGTTACCTCCTTATCCTCCTTCCTCCTCCCGCCAACTTGGTTTTCTGCAGTGAACTCCAGGGTTTGGCAACTGTGCACTCAGATACGGTTAAAGGGACACCAAGGGGTGGAGCTCACTGCACCAGGGGCCGCAAGGCAGCCAGACCAGGGAATGAGAAACTGAACTGTTTGACGGTGCTGATGCTTTGTGTGAGGGCTCCCTCCCTGCTGTTCCTGCAGGGGATGAAGATGTGACTTCCCTGCCTTTCCCAGCTCAGCATTACTGCACCAGGGGCAGCACAGGAGAGCGCTCCTACCATCCTGCTGACACTGAGTGCTATACATAAGTTATTGTAGTTATTCCTCCTAAGAACCCCAGGAGAGGGATACTGTATCATTCCCACCCCCAGAAATGAGGAAAGTGAGGCACAGAGGAGGTTAAGTGGCTACCCCAAAGTCAGTTGGTTTTTAGGTGGTAGAGCTGGGATTCAGTCCTAGCTCTGATACCACCTTCTAGCACAATGCCTGGCAGTTCTGCATATTCGGTTATGTTTTATGAATGAATGACTCCAAAGTCTCCATTATGCACACTGTGTTAACCTTGGTTACTAAATAAATGTGCGCTTATGAGAGAATCCCTCAGGATAGTTTCTTCTACACTTGAAAATTAAAAACAAAAAGTAATTTCTGATGTCCGCCTACTGTTCCCCCACAACAGCACCTGCTGCCTCAGATTTCATGCAGCTCATTCTGCAGGTTGTGGCAGAAATCTCCTAGTCCAGCCAGCTGATTACCTCATGCAGGTCCTAGTCTTTGTGAAACATGATCCAGTGCAGCGTTCTGTCCGGTTGTTTGCAAAACTCACCCCAAAGCCATTTCTCTGGCCACCTGCAGGCCAAAGGAGACTCGTATAAGTGGCAGAAGACCACACAGACAACTTGGACAGCCCAAACCTGGCCCTCGGAGAAGTGAGACATTCACAAGCATCAGTGAAGTCGTGTCGTGTTAGAGCTCACGACAGCTGGAGGATGGACTGGCCCAAGTGAGGAGCATTTAACAGGAAAAAGTAAATGACCTTGAGCTGCAAAGTGGTTTGAGATAAAGGGACTTTTCATGGGACATATCAGATGCATTAATTGCTATCTTTTAATAAATGTTTAGAGCCACAAACCACCCAAGGTGTTGAGCTCATTTCATTAGATGAATGTAAGTCATGTCTCATTAGAAGTTTGAGTCACTAAGTTGGCCCCTCCCCCCCTTTTTTAATTAAACATTTTATTTGGCGATAATTGTAGTTTTAATAAATAATACAGAGAAATCCCTTACCCTGATTCCCCCAGTGGTAACATCTTGCCAAACTATAGTACAATATCAAAACCAAGATCTTGACATTGATACAGCCAGGACAGAGCATTTCCATCACTACAAAGACCCCCCCAGGCTACACTTTCATAACCACACCTACCTCTCTCTGCCCACACCTCTCCTTGACCCCCTGGCAACCACTAATCTGTCCTCCATTTCTATAATTTTGTCATTTCAAGAATCTTACAGAATGGAATCATACAGTATGTACCAATTAGAGACTGGCTTTGTTCACTCGGCATGAGTCTCTGGAGATTCAGCCAGGAGGTTGTGTATCATTAGTTTGTTCCCTTTTATTGCTGAGAAATATGCCACAGTATGGATGCACAAGATGTTTGTTGAACCATTCAACTGGCGAAGGACATCTGGGACGTCATCTTTAAAATAATTTAAATAGTAGGTCATTGATTTCTAAGTTAGCTTGTGTACAGAGAAAGGATATAGAGAAAGCTGAAACATCATGTTGTCCACGGTGTGACCTGGCCTTGCTGAGACCATGCTGACACATATTTCACATGGGTCTGGGGGTCCTTGGGATAATTCGAGGAGTCGTTCCAGTAGGGGGACAGTAGCTTAGTTACGCTGGGGATGAGTGGGCTTTGTTAGCAGAGAAGCCTAAGCACTGGTTTTGACTTCCTGGTTCATGGATGTATAACTGAGTTCTGTGAGTGGGGTCTGATGTAAAAAGGCCTTCCCCTTATGACTTTACCTATTTTAACACTCTGATTCGAAACCAAATGTTGAAACCCCAGTCCTAGAAAGCATCTCACTCTTGGGAGCTGCTACATGGATTTCCAAGGTAGTTTTACTCCAATGAGAATGTAATGACAGGGAGTCGGAGGCTGGTGGGTCAGCATCTGGGTGCTCAGATGGCCAAAGGAGAAGCAGACAGAGCCAGAGCTGCTGTTCTTAGCCCTCTTTTACAGAGCTGCCTGCACCCCCAGCTCCCAAGTGGCCCTCGTGGAAATCCTCATTTGGAAGATGGTACATTCATTGCACTCAGAAAAGCCCAGGCTCTACAGGCAAGCAACCCTGGCTCTCCTCTTGGATCTTTCACTTTTGTCCTTACCCTTGGCAAACATTTATTGAGTACCTGCACCATGCCAGCCTGGGGCATCACAAGGACCCTGACAAACGAGATGGCCTTGTGGAAAATATATGTTCATTGAGTAAATGTACTTAGGACTTGCGTGATTGTGGACAGCTTAGTAAATCTTTCTTGGCCTTAGATCGCTCATTTTAAAAGGAAGGGTGATAATATCTACTTCACAGGGTGATTGTGAGAACTCAACATTCAAAACAACATGTAGAATGTGTTTGAGCAGTGCCTGCCACAGAGTAAATAATGAACCGTAGTAATTTTGTCAACATTTCCCCAGGTCCAGCCCTGCCGCCAACTAGCTGTGTGACCTCAACCTGTTTGTTACCACCCCAGCCCTCATTCCCCAGTGATACACCGAGGGTCCAATGAGATCAACTTTTAGGGTCCCCCTAACTCATGAATGCTGTGATTTCCCAGCCACCTCCAATTGTTTTCCCTGGTGCTTATTTCATGTTTCATGATGTTTATAATGAGCACCCTGAAACAAGGCCCTCCATCCAGTACAACAGGAAACTGGAAATAACGTGGGAGGATTCCTGGAATGCTCTGTTAAAGAAATTATTGCAGTAGTCAACACTTCTGATCAAAATAAATTAAACTGACAACAATGTGATTAAGATGTTTATGTACAAAGGAAGTGTTGTTGTTGGTCATGGAAATTCCTTGATATGGGGTTTTTGATGAGCATGTTTAACCTCTGTTTAGGTCTTATTTGTTTTTGAGACTATTTCCTACACCCCCCTCTGGAATCCATCAGCCAGTGTGTGGATAGTTGAATTTTGAGCACTTGATCCAGTTATTTGAAAGGACAGCTAATATTCCTAGCAGACATCTCATGCACACACACACATGCACACATGCTCTCATACTCATCTAGAGTACTCTCCTGGAGCCACCCTCAGGAAGAGTTCATAGAATCAGTAGGATGTAAAGTTTATTAATTTTTTAAGTTTAGAAACATTTGCAGCTTATAGAGCGAATTTAAATTCCCCCAAAATACCCAGTCCTGAGGCTCCAACAAGAGTTCTATTTTGGATTCCAAATTATATTACTCAACTTGAATGAAAAGCGCTCAAACCTGGAATTCTGCAAACCACAGGGAAGCTACAGGAATTCAGAGAACATAACCTTGTGCTCTTTTTCTTTTTCAGGCAGCGTCTCACTGGTAATTTATTACAGCCTGCTACATCCAAAGTCTACAGACATCTGGCAGGGCTTCATAAGGAAGTCCTGTGACATCGCAGGTGGTGATAAGACAGAGAAAGAATCTTCTCTCCAGGCTGTGGTTCCAGCTGGGGAGAAGTCGGAGAGCCCAGGCTTGTGCCAAGGGGAAGATTATGAGTTAACGTGTCTGCAGAAGTCCCCTAGTCCAGAGGTGGGGCTGGGAAGCCAGAGTACCCCAGACAACCCATGCCTGGGGCACCACCACTGGCTGTTGGTGAAACTTGCCTTGAAAACTGAAAATGTGTCTAAGATCAACGCAGCCTTTGGAGACGACGATACTGGCTGTTTTTGTCCCTCTGCTTGGGGCTCGAGTGAACACTACAGCCAGCAGATAAAGCCCTTATTTTCCCAGCAAGAGCTCCCATCCTCACCCCATGACCCCCTCACCTTAGAGAAAGGATCAGAGGTTGAAGGCATCCCTAAAGCAGATGCCAACCCTTTGGAAACTTCAAGTTATGTCTCCTTTGCCAGCCATCATCCCCACAGCACACCCACCCCCAAACTATCAGCCTCCCAGGGGGGGTGCAGCATGAAGGGAGACGCTCTCATTTTGCCATGTGGTGCCACAGCCTCTGGGGTGCAGGGAAGGGGTGTGAGTGGGCAACCGAGAGGAGGGGAAGGAAGGGGGAGTTCCACGCTCTACTTCAGTGCCACCACGGAAAGGGCTGAGTCCTCACACCAGGAAGGCAAGGCGTCTCCGCAGACGTCCCACTCTGGGAGGAGCTGGGGAGAGAGCAGCCCTGCCCCGACTGCCTCCCCTCAGCCGGTCATTAAACCCTTTCCGGTCACCATGGCGAATATAAGCCCGATCCTGGGCACAGGCACAGGCACAGGCAAAAGCTTTTGCCCCAGTACAGGCTTTTGTGGAAGAGCCCTGGGGAGCACGGAGTGTGAGGGGCCACAGCAAACCTCAAGGGACCTAGGCCATCAGGCCACTGTTGGCCTGTGGATGCCCATGCCCAGGACTGGGCTGAGGTCCGTCTGTGAGCCCTGCCTCACGTCTACCCCCAAGTCTGAGTCCATCCGCAGGGACTGCTGCTGGAGGGAAAGGCCGAAGCAGGAGACGAGTTTTTTCATTTGATCGCAGTCGTGGGAGAATAAGACTGTTCATCAGTGTGTCATGATAAGAGAACTGGTCTGGGATTTAGGAAATTCCCACTTCCGACATTTGTGTCATTGGACAAGTCACACTGGCTCTGGGCCTCCATCTGCCCAGCTGGAAAATGAAGGAACAGGATTAGATAATTTCAAAGATCCCCATGAACACTATAGTGCACACAGACGTGATACATTCTCGCTAATGCAGCGTGCAGGGAGAAGAAAAGACCTCCAGCTTGAAAGTGCCTGCTTTCTTTTATAAGACTATATCATCCTTGTTTAGCTTTTTGCTGGGGCTTCTAGGAAACAACAAAGATAAATCAAGAGTCCTGTTTTATTCTAGGTTCTTTTTACAGTGAACTTGCCTTGACACTAAGTGGTTATTGATCTCTCTTTAAAAAATGTATTCTAACTGTATTATTGTATGTAATCCTGCAGTAAGACAATGCAAAACTTCCTGGAAGTAGATGAGAAATGTATGCTTATAGTCATCAACATAAATGAAAACACGAATGTCATCATCCTGAGATACCCTCATCACTGACTCTGCCCTCCATCCCCCAGGCCGCCAGCAGTTTCCTGTGAGGCACTTTCTCTACCACGGACTTTGTGGACTCCATTTTCTTTATCTCTAAACTTTGCTCCCTCTCATTTATATGTGAGACATCATGTGTGATTATGCTCATCCTACAAGAAGAGAAGTAATAAATGTTCACTTCCCCTTGTGCTCTGTTTCTTTCAAACTCTTCCCCTTAAAGGAAATCCTTTGTGCACAGGTATTTCCATCATTTCCTAAAGCCTACCTTTGTAGCTGGTTAAAGAGGTCCAATCATAAACTGTCAAAGAGAACAGCAGTGAATATACAGAAGGCTGGTGCTGTTCGGTGGTGGTAGTTTTTACCCTCTCCGAACGCCTCCGAAGGGACAATATTAAAGCCCTAAAGAGGAAGTGCAGAATAACTTAGCTTAGCACATGCTAAGAGCAGGTGCAAATACTGTCTGCTATAAGCTCTCAGACCATCAGTGTCCCCAGTTCACAGCCATAGACTCCAGTCAGAGCAGTTGGGTGGCTGAGTACTTTTGGTACAACAGGGTAATTTAAAGCAAAGAGAGTTTAACGGAACAGAAAATTACTTTTGCAGCAGTACTACAGTAAATCAGTTCCTCCTTCCCCTGCCCCCTCTCCCCCACACCCCGAGGCCCTCTGCCCCAGGCTGGGCATCATGGCACATCTCGATGATTCTGTGCCCTCTGGTGATCTCTTCCTAAACTTGAATTGGGGGGTCCCTTGAAGGCTAAATTAGAGGTTGCAAGTCCTGACTTTGAGCTCTGTAACTCCAGTACCCTGTACAGTGCCTAACACAAAGTAGGTTCTGGGAAATTACATGGTGAATTAATTAATTGATCAGTGACTGCTTTAGTCATTAATCGTGGCTTTAGGGCATTGGGGTGGTTTGAAGCTGTATGAACCCCAGAAAAACATGTTCTTAAATCTAATCCATTCCTATGTGTGTGAACCCATTGTAAGACTTTTTGATGAGGTCACTTCAGTTAAGGTGTGGCCCACCTCATTCAGGATGGGTCTTAATCCTATTACTGGAGTCCTTTATATGCGGAGCGAAATTCAGACAGAGAAAACCACAGAGGAAGCAGTCAGAAGCTGAGCATCAGTGGAACCGGAAGAAGGGAGAGACCAGGAGACGCGCCATGTGCCTTCCCATGTGACAAGTAAGAACCAAGGATTGCTGGAAGCCAACCTCAGAATACCACCGTCTTTGGGAAGAAAGCATCACCTTGATGGCTCCTTGACTTGGACTTCCTTTAGCCTCAAAACCATAAGCAAATAAATTCCCATTGTCTACGCCAACCCATTGCATAGTATTTGCTTGAGCAGCCTAGGAAACCAAAACAGGCATATCCTGTTAAAAAGGCATTTGTGACATAGGGGAAATAAGGGCAGGATGTAGGGAACTTGCTCATTCTTGTCAAGTTTCGTGGCTCTTGAATAGGTTAGAAAGCTACAAATCCTCTCCATTCATTCCTTTAAGAAATATTTATTGGGTCTATAGCAGACACTAAGTGCTCAGAAATCAAGGCACGTACTTGCTGCCAAGGGAGCTCACAGACCAGCGTGGGCCTCTTCCATGGCTCTCTTGATGTCAGGAGTCTAGGAAGTATATCCTGTCCCTGTCTAGTGAAAAGGATCAGGAAAAATAAGTGTATTAATTAGAGAAGACTAGTAAGTGGACATTTAAATCACAACCATGCTTACAGAGTATCTACTGAGTGCTAGGACTTCAAAGCTACATACTTTGAGGAAATTAGTATGTCCCCTGGCACCCCACATGGGAGCTATCATAGCCTCCTGAGACTTGGCTGCAGGAACTTGCAGTTTTGCTTTAACAGGAAGGACTTGATTGCTGTCTTCAGGGACCTGAAGAGCTGGCCTGTGGAAGGATTTGATTTTCTTCTTGCATAATTTACTGTGAGCCACAAAGAAACACATTGGGACTCAAGATAAGGTCTTTAAGATAGAGTTATCCCAAGGTAGACAAGATCGTCTCAAGGGTCAGGAGTTACACTTTGCTGGAGATATTCAAATAAACCCTGAGCAGGCACTTAACAAAAAAGACAATGATAGATATCCAAGGATTAGAAACTTCAACTCAAATGACATCTAAGGCCCTAGGGGTCAAAGGGCTGTGCACAAGCAGGGAGTGGGGGCAACGGGTGAGGGACTTTAATGTCTGCTTTGGGAAATCATTCCTTGAGGGAAACAAGAGAACTAGAGAATCAGACCCTGTGCACTGGAAGAGACCTGAAGAGGATCCAGTCCATCTCCCTGCCCTCATTGGGCCCTCAGAATCTCAGGCCTCTGCCTCATGGAGGGAGGACATGGAGAGCAGTGTTAGCAACTCCAGTGGCTGCCCAAGACAGAAGAAGGGCCTTCTCCGGGCCAGGACCTCTGATCTAACCCCTCCAGGTCAGATTGATTAGTGACTGAAGGCTCATTTACTGCCTTGAAGAAATCATTTTTGGACAAAGAGTTCTACATTGCTACTACTCATTTTAATCTCTGTGGTCAAGACCCATGAAGCACAAAGAGGACATGTGGAGACAGAATATCCAATAGCCTGCAGCCAGAGAGCACAGGAGCATAGCAGTGGTTGAACAAGTTGTGTTGATGACTCAATGCAGTGAGGGAAGATGTGCATTGTGGGGAACTGGGGGGCGGCTCACTAAGAAGATGTTAGAAGGAACGTGTTACAGGATTTGGGCTTTGGTTGAGTAATTTGGGGAAGGGTCTAAGAAAATAGGGGCTCCTTCTGGGTTGGGTGCAATTCTATGATTGGATATCACAATCAATAGTCCAATCGTAGACTGGAGGGAGGATAAAGATATAACGGGTCAAGAAGCCGCATTCATTCATTTAATAAGAAACAGAGATTTTTGGTTATTTTGTGGGCTGCACAGTGACCTTGTTTTTGTCTTGCTTTATCATGATCTTGGAGTGACCTGAACTGATGCTGATGTTCTGTGAGATTGTTTGTGTATAACAGGAGAACAACATGGCCTAGCTGTGAGCATCAGACCAGTTCCCAGATATCTGGGCTGCCGTCTTCTTTCTCAGAATATTAGTAGTGACTTAGTAGCTGTTTGTTAGCGTAAATATTATATATTGAATCACAACCAACTACACTGAAATAAGAGTTTTTCTAGGGTACCACTAATAGTTCAATCTCTTATATTAGAGTTTATATTTAGTTGGTTTTGTGGGTTGTAATTAGGATCTATGGTAAGGTGGCTTAATTTGTCTACAATGTCAGGGCAATATAAGAAGAGGGCTTGGCCCAACTAACAAATGCTGAAAATAAAATAGTGGCAGACCTGTCTCTGTGTATTCCTCATCAGTTACATAGGGAGTCCAGCAGTGCCTTGATTCTGCTTAGCAGTTTCCGGTTTATAAGATGCTTCTACCTGTGACACCTCATTTATTCCTTGTGACAATCTTCCTGTTTGAGGGGTGAGCTGGTAGTTGAAGCAGATGCTGGAAGCCACATTGTGCTGTCGCCAGGATGCTCCCGCTCCGTTCCCACCTGTCTAGTCCTCTTCAGCTTCTCTCTCCCTTAAAACTGTCCAGAGTCTCATGTCTCACTACTGGTGCCTCCTCATTCCACTCTTCTGCTGCCCCTTTCCCCAAAGGAAGCCTTGTGTAGATCTACCCCTTAGACACCCACCACGGAATTGGCAATGTTGCTTTTGGGGAGCTGGAATCTGGTTATCTGCTACTGCTTCAAGATGTAGTCCATTGACCAGAACTTGGAAATGCTTTTGTTGCTCTATAGTATTTGCTCTAAGGACATTTATCTTACATCTGCTTGTTGCACCTGCCTGGCCACTTTTCTCAATTTTTTTTTTAAGGCTGCCTCACTTTCCTTCTTCTTCCATGAAACTACACAGGAAATAGTAGGACACCTAGTACCCATGAACACTCCAAACTCTACCCACATTCTCTTCACTGACATTTTTACCAAAAGCACAGAAACCTCAGCTATCCAGAACCTGCAGGAAATTGGGGGTAAGTTATGTGATGATTTCTGTAACTCTTATAAGCTCCTTGGGGCAGGGCATTTTCTTCAACTGTTTGCCCTTCTGAGGCCCAGTCTGGTGGTAGATGGAATATCAAATTCCTAGGTTCTTGTGAATAACTGAGGATTCTACCTCTAAGAGGCAGAGCTGATAAACAACTATTTTAGAGGTGAATCTTTCTAAAATTATTGCACACTCCCCTCCCTTTTAGACTGAGGACCTCTGATGTCTCAGAACATGACTACTTCCCTATCAGGCTAGATCCAGCCAGAAAACCGCCGGCACACTCATGAAAGGGTAACTGAACATTTAACAGAGGGACTGTTTACAAAGTTATGGGGCAGAGTTAACAAAACCAGCGAGGGATGGTGTAGCACCCCAGGTTACCAGTTACCACCCTGGAGGGCAAGGAGATGGAGCTTCTATCGGAACTGGGATTGCCCCAGCCAGATCTGAGCTGCAGCTTTTGGTGAGGACTGCCACCAAGCCCTGGTGGCCTGGCAAGGAGGAAGTCCAAGGAGGTGGCCTAGCAAGGAGGAAGCCCAGAAAACAGCCCCAACCCTCCCCCTGCTCCTGATCTGCTGGCACCACCCAGGGCCAGACCTAACCGGAAACCAGAGGACAAGGAACTGTTGATGCAGTCAATAAAAGTCATCCTCCCATGGCTCAGAGCAGGGTGGGGAGTCGACCAGAAGGCCAAGCTGAAAATAACCAGCACAGTTACCACACAGAGATACCCTGGGGACTTCTTTCACAATCTGTAGAATGCTTGGCCTCTGTACCCGATGGCCCCCAGGCTGTGGTCTTTTTAAATATTTGTGCCTTCTTTTCCTAGCTTTCCTCACTCCTCACGCAATACGAAAATAAATCTATTTTTATGTATCTAGTTACTTAGATTCTGGGCTCCTAGTTAATATATATCTTTGGCCTTTGCATGCATATCAGACATAATTCATGTACTTAACATTACATACTAAAAAAGTGAGAATAGAAATTTTATGCCTGCCCCCCTATTATAACAGAAGAAAACTGGAAAGACAATTTTTGAAGGCCTTTTTATAGGTACTTTAAAACATGCATTTGGTACAACTGTGAAACAGAATCAGATGTGACTCTTAATTAGATTAAGTTCCTTCTTTAAAGGAGGATGTATTGGTCAGCTTTTGATGCATAACAAATATAAAAATCCCAGTGGCTTAAAACAACAAGCACTTCCTTCTCATTTAGGGGTCTGTGAGTCATCCAAGGAGACCCTTCAAGCCACAGGTCAAGGTCATATCCAGTCCAAATGTCCCTTCCAGGGCCAGGCTAAAGGGATGGTGGCCACATAGGGCACATTCTTCTCAAGGGACAAGTGGAAACTTTGCCCCTTAAGGCTTTGGTGTGGAACTGGCACACACCACTTCTGCCCACATTCCACTGGCCTCCAGAAGTCACATAGCTGCACCCAACTTCTGTGGGACCCAGAGGTCCTCCTTCCATGGAAGCAAGGGAAGGAGTGAATATTTGCTGAGCAATAATCTATTTCCACAGGTCGACTTCTTCACTTCACTTGTGTCCTATTTTTCCATCTTTTATCCTGAACTTTATGGCTATGTAATTCATAATACCAGAAACCAAGTTAATGTACATTTACCATGGGTTCTGAATTTATAAATCCAGAAAGAGATTCTATACATTTCCTGAAGGCTCAGCATTTATAAATCCAGCAATAGGTTTAATATTTGTGACCTGAAATCTCTGTTTATAAAAACCCACTCTATATACATTTCCTCTAAGCACTCTGCAGAGTTGTCAGGGGATTCATCAGTAAATGTTTTTGACTCTTGCATTGGCAGTTTTTGCCTTAGTTTTGAGTCTATAATCCTTCCTTCCTTTTATCCCACCCCCTCACCCCCCACCCCCCAGTCTGTCAATTCCCAAAAGTCAGCAGTTTTCACAGTGCTTGTAAAGGCAATCAGACCAACCCAAGAGATGTGAAAAAGAAAAGATCCAGAAAGCAGGGGCCCCTGAGGAAGATACAAGAGAGATCCAGAGGGAGCTCAAGCTCCCCAGATCAGCCTCGTCACATTCCTTCTCTCCTCCATCCTTTGCATCTTTCAGCCTAGAAAAAAGAGGTTTGGGCAGAACAGGAGGGCCTGCTGGGAAAGCCTTAGAGAAGCCACACCCTTAGCGGCAGCCTCCTCCGGGGGCCTAACTAGCCATGAAACGTCTCATTCTGTCCATGTCTCCAAAAGGAGAGGGGATCAGCTAATCTGTGAAAAGCCTAAGCAGAGCCGTGTTTGGGTTTTCATGTTATATTCTGTCAGGCCAGGCATGGGATTTTTAAATTCCTTTTGAGCACTTTCCTGAATCAGTGCACAAGTAAAATGATGACACTAAGGTTTTGTAAGCCCAAGAAAGGATTTTACTTTAAAACTCAATCTGGTTACTCCCTTTAAAGTACATAATCCCGTTAGTTTTCTGTCTTCCCTAAATTTGATTTTATTCTGCATACCATTTAGGATGACCAACGGTCCTAGTTTTCCCGAGACGGAGGGTTTCCTGGGATGGAAGCCTTTTTTAGTGCTAAAGCCAGATAGTCCCAGGCAAATTGGGATGGTTTGGTCAACCTAATACTGCATTAGCCTAATTCACCTTTTCTACTTCAGTGCAACTGCCAAATAAGAAAGGAACAAAAATATGCCCTGGTTAAAATCCGGGAACGGATGCAAAACTCCTGAAGGCAGCTCCTATCCCAACTTTACCCCCACCCTTGTCAATCTCGCCTAATATCCCCCTTGCTAATCATGACCACCAAAGTCAATATAATCCTTAACTGTAAGTCAGACCAATGCAAGGAGAGATCCTGCTCTAAAATCAAAGCTCGGATCCAGAGTTTAAATTAACATCCCTCAGAAAGGAAATCTCCCATGGAAAAATACCATGGAAAAATCCATTACTTTGACCACACAGATACATTCATTATGGCAAGACTATAATTACAACATTGCCGGTCAGGCTTTCCATTATAAATGGGGTCTGAATCTTGGTGGAATACAATTCTTTCCAGTTGGAGTAAACCGCTGACAGGTTTTCAGCCCATTGATTTGTTTACAAATTGGCAAGGCTGGGGTGGGGGGGAGGGAGGAGAACAGCGGGGAGATGAGACTGGGAACAGAATAAATAATGTGGATTTTTGTTCTTAGCGTGCTTTTTAAGATTGAAACTAAGAGAAAACAAACAAAAAAAACATCTCCCAGGGCCAACTGACCCAATTTAGGGTCAATATCATAGAGATTCTAAAATTTTGAATTTAAAAGTGACGTTTTGTACTTAACCTACCATGAAAGAGGGAGTGTTAGATAAAAGAACAGAGATTTACTTTTTTTTCCCCCTTAGAACTGAAGTTTGGTCAGCCGCTGAAGAAACTGGAGCTTCAGGCTCACATGAGTTTTTTAGGGAAAGCACAGTGTGCTGGGAAGAGCTATTTGGGAAACAAGAGACCTGGGTTCTATTTCTGCCTCCTCTACTAGCTAACTCTGTGCCGCTAGATAAATCAACCTTCTAGCACCTCGGTTTCCTCTTCTGTAAAATAGAGATAGTATTAATTGGTCTGACTGGTTTAGAATTCTTATGTGTATCTAAAAGGGTAATAAACAAGAACTGTTTTATTCAAGTGATAAGATCCTTTTCTTTTGGGGCCCTCCCCAGTTCCTCAAGCTGAGTCTGCCAGCTCCCCTCCAGAGAGGATGGAGTTCAGGATCATCCTATTGAGTCAGGGAGTCCTCCCTGCCCAGTCTGGGTGCTCCCACTATTTACTGAGAGCAGAGAAGAAGGGAGACACCTCCACCTCCTGTTCTGGATACTGCCTCACTGGACTCGCCCTCAAGCCAATACATACCAGACCCTGATGAAGATTTAAGCTTCTATTTACTGATAGGTTTTACAATCATGGTTCCAAAGCCATAAAATCGTTTTGGGGGGTATCAGGCATCTTGTACTAGTCTGGTGACCTTGTCTGACACAAGAGGCAGAAGCCTTTTCACGAAGCTTGTGGGAGGGGGTGTAGACCCTTCCCAGGCTTTAAAAGGTTCACAAGGTTATCATCAGGAATGATAATAAAGAGACCCTTATAACATGGTTAGAGAATAGGAATACCAAAAATGTTGGATCCCTGTCTTCCCCTCCTAGCTCTAAAACTTCTAGGAATAGTGGCGGGAAAGGGATCAATGCAAGTTGTTGATTTTTTGTTTGTTTGTTTGTTTGTTTTAAATCACAGCCATTGCAGAGTCAACGATAAAGAGAAAGTTTTACTTAGATATTCAGATCCAACTTTCCATTCTCAAATGCCTTAAGAATTTAGAGGTCAACTTTTTTTTCCCCCAGCAGTCAGGAAGCAACATGATTAAGCTGAGTAATGGAGTTAGGTGGAAAAAGGTCCAAGTAGAATTCTGTAAGGTTATTAAAACTTTCAGGATTTTTAGTCATTTATTTTAAATAACTGTCAGCTAAAAGCTTAATCTAGCATGAGTTTCACTTAGGTTTGAAATAAATGGCCAATTGCCTTCTTCTCTTGTTTAATTCATGGTAATATTTAGCCATAATTCTAAATTACATACAGCGTACTTTTTGTAAAGATCAACATCACATTGACATTTTAAGACATTAAGTGACTATAGATCTTGTTTACTCTCATAAGGAATACTTTCTGTGGTGAGCTATTTTAACACGTGTATATTATGAAGCTAAGCACACTTCACATTAATGTTTTGCTTTAAGAGCTAATGTTATTGTCATTTCACTTAATTCCCAAAGCCTGGGTAGCCCAGTGTGACTGAAAGAGTCTAACTTAGGGCTGTTACTTCAAGCTGTAAACTTGGCTCCTTGCTGCAAACATGCACAAACTCACCGGCCCACACTCAGAATCGTGGCTTCAGTAGGTGGCGCTCTTTCCCCTCCATCGGCCCAGTTCCCCAGCCTAGCACAGGAACCCGGTCAGATACAGCCACGTGGACGCTGTGTGCGGCTCCTTAGCACATGCAGTATACATTTCGCACTTTCCCAGCAAGAAGAAACTTTATTGAACTGCCTTTATTGAAGTTGTGTTGGCATTATCGATTTTCCAGAAAAGGAATACAACAAATTTCCATTTTCAGTTGCAAGTGCCCCAAATTTGAAGTCAGCACTTACATAACATCAAACAAGCGAGTATCCATGAAGTCAAGCTACGTATGGCATGCTCACTCGTGGGACTGGACATGCACATCTCCTCACCTGCATTTTATGTAACAGGGACAAAAATCCATTATTATTATTATTTTTTTTTTTTATGGGGACCTACAACCCAGGCTCTCGTTGCTATTTTCTTTCAGAGATGGTAAATTCTGGAGCATGCCACCATGAGAATGGTGTTCCCAGCTCCAAAGTTCAGCTCTGAATACCATGGATCTAGAAAGTCCTTTTTATTTATATGAGGTGAAAATTACACTCTTCTCAGCCATGGGCCAAAGCCTGTTCTTATTCATTTAAATATTTAATTTAGCACATCTGTGTGCCAGGCCCTTTACCAAGTGCTGGAAATACGAAGTCCAGCTCTTGAATACCAAACAGTCCAGGGGGAAAAAGACGCACAAAGGGCAGGATTAGATGAGACCACCTCATGAATATGTTGCAATCATTTCTGACCCATTATGACTGCTTTGCAAATGTTCGAACAGAATCTGTGGGTTTGTTTGAAGAGGACCCTGATCGAGTAGGACAAAAACATGAAATACCACCCTTCTTGGCTTGGCATCCCTTTCAAAATCTAGGTTAGTGGTTAAATATATCAGCTTTGGCATTAATCAGACCATTGTTTCAGTTCACTGCTCCGTCCCATAGTAAGTGTGTGAGTTCGGCAAGTTACTTAACCTTCTTTTCTCTTATCTTGTCTTAAACTTATCTGTAAAAGGAGGGTGATAATAACAGCCTATGTTATGGAATTGTGGTAAGGGATCAAGTAAGGTAAACTCACAACAAGCTCTTAGCCAAGTATCTTTAAATGAAAAAGCACAATGTTAGTGACTATTATTTTCCAGGTGGTAAGCATGTGGGAAGAGGTGGTAAGCCATGAATTTATAATCTTCGTGAGTCCATATAAATACACATCTTTTCTGTAAGGAGTTTTAAATCCCACTTGGGCAGCCTCCACCGGGGCTTACTGTCAACCATTTTGGCAGGAATCTTCGGACTTTCGTAACACAAATGTGAAACTTCTCCAAGGTCCCTTTGGGTCAAAGGTCAACAAAAGGAACAGCTAGCCTAGAACTTTATTTAGGAAAAAAAAGGGTTCCAGTTTCTTTCTGGTTCAGAGCTTCTGACGTGCTTCTTTCTGTTTTGCTTCATACTTGGGGGCCACAGATATGATGCACAGCCTCCCCACAATCACCGGGCACTATCCAGTGAACCATGATATATTTACTGAGAAATTTTTAATAAATAAACCACAGTCTTGAACCCACGTGCCCTTATAAACCAGCCAATTCCCATGGGGAGAGTTCAGGAGTTTTTATGGAGAAATACTATGTTCTCATGAGAATTTTATTAGAAATCTGAGACTTGAAATGCATCAAGCAGAAAATATATGAGGTTACATGGGAACCATCCTTTCATTTTGTCATTCTGGGTTAATTTACTTCTTTGGTTTGTGTTGATTTATTTTGTAAATTTTAGTCATGAACATTGTCCTGAATTTCTCAGCAAATTCAAGTCAGCTAGTTGATTTCTTGAACTTTTCACTTTCCATTTTTATCCTTAAAATAAGATAGTTATTGATAGTCTATAAAAGAAAACCCAAAACTGTATGGGAAACACATACTACTAGTTAAAAATGTGTCTAAGCAGATCTTTCCAAATGTCAAGAGAAAAACAATCAGCTTAGTGAAATTTTCCTATAACAATATACAATTCTTTAAGTCACTAACTTTTCCACTTAAGAGTTTCTTCAAATAATTGTTTTTAAACTGTGTTTTGAGAAGTACCCAGTGAAAATTTCACTCTCCAAAAAATGTGTTGTTTATCATCGTGTAACCCAACCTGGAAAATTGCCCAAACCCAGAATAGATGTTTGTGACGGTGAAGTGGAGAGGAAGTGCTCTAAACAAGTTTTTATTTTGGGCCCGTTCCAACATTTCATTAAATTGTCCGTGTTAATGGTGTGAGGAAAGAAGCCAGGGCAGGGACTGCCCTTGGCTGTAATCGAGAAAGTTAGTGAATGACAGAAGATCTAACCTTCTATTAAACAACTGACCCATTTGCTGCTATTTGAGCTTAACCCCTGGGTTAAGTCCCAAAATTAGGTAATTTTTCTGAATATCTACAAGCTCAGTCCAGGTTGAAACAGTATGTATTTTTCCAGCTGAATGCTGGCTGCAGGGTTCATGTTTGTCAAGCCGCCATCACAGCATGATCAGTTTGTTTTAACCTTTTCCATCCATCCAAAAGTTCCCAGGCACTCATTTTAGAAAAAGACATTATTAATAAAATAATACAAGACGTTGCCCTCATTGCCGGGCTTTGTACTTCTTTGTACCAGGGCGTTTCCCAGGGACACTGGGAATCTGGACCTCAGCTATTCTTTGGACTAATGGAATTTGGTCATTCCTTCAAAATGCAAATTGAGTAAACATCATCCCTGTTGGGTATGCTCAGTTCCCAACCCCTGGTCCTTGGGTGTGAACCCATTTGTAAATAGGAACTTTGAAGATGTCATTAGTTAAGATGAACCCAAACTGAATGAGTGTGGGGCTTAAGCCAATGTGGCTGAAGTTCCTACTAAGCAAAGGAACTTGGACACAGAGAGAGAAGCCACAGGAGGGGCAAGAAGCTAGAAGTCAACCAAAGCTGGAAGAGAAAGGAGACAATGCCACCATGTGCATTGCCAAGAGACAGAAAAGCCAAGAAGCAAAGACCACCAAGCAGCCAGCCCCAGAAAGCCCCAGTCTTCTGGGAGAAAGCATCGCCTTGCTGACACCTTGGTTTTGGATTTCTCCTAAAAACCATTATATAAGCCAACCTATTGTATGGATTTGTTTTAGCAGTTAGGAAACTAAAACAGTCACCATCAACTAATCCTTTCTAAGTACTTCCTATGTGTCAGCTCTGTGCTACTTTATACATATTAGCATGCTTACTCCTCAAAACAATTGTGTGAAGTAGATCCTATTGTTGTCCCCATTTTACAGATGAGGAAGCTGAGGCTCAGAGAAGTTAAGTAGCCTCTCCATGATCATGCTCTTGGCTCTTACTCACCCTGCTGGGTCCAGCCTGCTTGGGGCAAAGCTCCATCCTGGGCAGTAGGAGCAGGCAGGACACAGCTCTGTCCTCAAGAAGCTCACTAACTAATTTCAGGAAAAGGCTCAACATGAAGTGGTTGAGAACAAGGTCAGTACTGGTGCCTGTGCCACATGATGTTATCGTGGTATGGAACAAAAGAAACAGCTCTGGGCTTAGGAAACGTTCACCCCAGCTGCTCTGTAGCAGGGCACTTTTAAGCTTTAAAACTTAAGCATAAAAACAAATCAAAACAACAAATCTTACTTATTGGTGTAGAGGACACATCCTGTAGAGGAAAGACTGTTCATAATAAGATGAGGGCCACAAGGAAGGCTTCCTGGTGGAGGTGGCTTTGAGCCAGGCATGAGGGCGAGTGTTTGGCTGATGGCGGGAAGAGGAGGCCATGGCAGAGGCAGAGGCCTCAGAGAGGTTGCCTGTATTTGGCCGGTTGTCCTTTCCCTGGGATTTTGCTCCTAGAGGCTTCCCCCAGCTGGCCTCTTGTTCCTGAGAATTGTTAACAAATTGGTTTTCCTCAACCTCAAGGCAAGCTGTGTTTTGGTGATGGGCCAAGAAAAATACCCACGGAATACAAACCAGTCTTATATAACACACCAAGAAAAGTATCATCGGAAATGTTTTGTCTTTAGCAACTACTCCATAGAAGGGGCCTCTCCTCAACTCCCTCCTCAGCGTGGCCTGAAGGGCTGCGGGTAACAGATTCTGCTTCAGCACCACATGATCAATTGGTTCAGCCTCTGCAGGAATATTAGAAAGGACATTCTGGTCTTGGCAGGCCCCAGGCCTCCTCCAGTCCTCGGCTGGGACACTTCCAACCACCACACACAGAGACAAGTCTTCCAGCCCTGGGAAAAACCTTGGTCCCCTGGGATGAGCTCCAGAGAGGGGCACCCTCCAGATTTAGGGGCAGGAAGGCGTGGGCAAGCCAAGGAGGGGAGAAGACCACAATGTTGTCAGGGGAAACATGATAGCTCCTGGGGAGCTCTGCCTGTCAGCCCAAGCCTCTCAGCATCCCAGCTCCCCACAGGGCAAATGGCACTCCTCCTGGAGGGGCAGAGGAGATTCAGGCCTCGGATTTGCGATTCTAAACAGGCCCCTGATTGGTGCATTCATTGCTGGAGGTCCCAGAGGCTCTTGTTACCATCCAAGTTTGGAAAGTGACCTCTGAGCCAAATGGTCTTAATCCACTTTTCACTCTCTTGCTTTTAACCCATTGCCGTATTTGGGGTTAGTGTGATGAATGCCCCCCAGGATGCATTCTTTTCTTTTCACAGACAGTTCTGAAACATTTGAAAAGGCTATGACTAAGCAAGAAGCCAAGGGGCAGGCAGGGTTGAGAAATTATCTAGAGACTTTCTTCAAGGAAAGGTGATGACTCAGGCTAAACACGCCACCATCATCCTTGGATGACAGGTATGTCCAAAGCTCTTATGGGCCGCTCCATTCTCTGCCCTCCACTCCCTCAGTAGGTTGAGCTGAAAGCAAGAGGATATAGGTCAAAGTCCTTCCACCTGGAATCTCGAAGCCTAATCAAAATTGAACGTAGCTTTATTTGGGGTTTAGAAAGAGTCCATTTATATGACTGAGTTCTCAGGCTGAAAATTAACCTAGTTTCTTAAATATGTTCTGCTCCAAAAGAGAACCTACAGCAATGGAGTTAAAACTTATTCCCCATGTAAATCTCCCTGGCAACACAGGACATGACTCCCAGGGATGAATCTGGACCCGGCATCGTGGGATTGAGAACATCTTCTTGACCAAAAGGGGGATGCAAAATGAAACGAAATAAAGCTTCAGTGGCTGAGAGATTTCACATGGAGTCAAGAGGTCACTCTGGTGGACATTCTTACACACTATATAGATAACATTTCTTAGGTTTTAATGTATTGGAATAGCTAGAAGTAAATATCTGAAACTACCAAACTCCAACCCAGTAGCCTTGACTCTTGAAGACAATTGTGTAACACTGTAGCTTACAAGGGGTGACAGTATGACTGTGAAAACTTTGTGGATCGCACTCCCTTTATCCAGTGTATGGATGGATGAGTAGAATAATGGGGACAAAAACTAAATGAAAAATAGGGTGGGATGGGGGGGATGATTTGGGTGTTCTTTTTTACTTTTTTATTTTTATTCTGATTCTTTCTGATATAAGGAAAATGTTCAAAATAGATTGGGGTAATGAATGCATAACTATATGATGGTACTGTGAACAGTTGACTGTACACCATGGATTATTGCATGTATGTTGTGAATATATCTCAATAAAACTGAATTAAAAAAAAAAAAAAAAAACTTATTCCCAAAAGGTTCTCCTTTCTCTGTGCTATTTTCCTGCATGGGCAATGAAAATATTCATTAGGCCCACCCAAAGCAGACCCCCCAAGGCCAGACACCTCATCTGCCTTTCTCACCAGTGTGTCCCCAGGATTTAGGAGAGTGCCTGCAATATCGTAAGTACTCAGTGAAGATTTATTGATAAATCATTTTTTCAATGCCTTTGCCTCGGTAATGAAATAATAAGACCCCAGCTATTCCTTTTTAGTCATGATAAACCCCAAATAAGGATCACTCCCAGATCCCAGGATAAAGTCCCTGAAACTGAAGCTAATTGAAGGTACCCAAACTGGATACAACAGGCCGTGTGCTGGAGTGGCTCCTTCTATCATATGTTGCTGATGGGACCAGAGCCTCTTCCTACCTTGTCCAGACCACAGAAGGCCAAAATATGACTCATAAACATAACAGACGTGACGGTAATTTTAGCCTCATACTAGAACAATATTAACTATTTCTTGGGTTCCGGGAGAAAATCGCCAAGGCAGGGAAACTAGTTTTGTTGTAAATTTACCCTCTTCATTCTAAGTGGGGTTCTTTATGCTTTTTTGGAAATTCTTGATTCATCTCTCCCTTAATCCCTAAATTCCCAAAACATTTTCTCCAAACATTTACTCCAAACATTTTCCTCTGTGCTTTAATCTAAACTCCTACTTTTCTGGGAAGACGGAACTCATGAGTTGAGCTCCCTTAATTTCCCTTTTCTCATTAAAAATGGTTTGAATTTTCACTTATTCTCTCTTCTGTCTCCTTTTAGAGTCAGAAATGTCCCTTATTCTTACTGAAAAACCCACAATATTTCCACCCTGGCATCAATCTTCAGCCTTTTCCTACTTCTTTTACCTTCTTCCTTTAGTAACCCCCTACTTCTCTCTGTGTAGGGGTTTGTCCTAAGAATCCAAAGACACTTGAGTTTCCATCATTAACAAATACTGCTTAAACCCTTCCTTTGGCCTTGCTTCCTCTTCAAACCACTGTTCTCTGCCTTTCCTTGACTTCAGCTTCTGGAAAGAGTCTTCTGCACTGGCTCCTGTCCTCATCACCAAGTACAACACAACCCCCTGATTTGGCCTCCATCCTCAAGGCTCCCCCCAAAAATGCCAGAAGCCTCCAACTGACAAATCTAGAGGCCTTTTCTGAGTCTTCCTGCTAGGAGAAAATATATTTGATTGAGAAGGAATCTCAGAGACCATCTGATCTACCCCTCACCTTCTGAGGTTCAGGAAGCAGAGGTGACACAACCTACCCAAAGATGCAGGAGTTAAGACAGCACCAGGACCAGAACCCTGATCTGCTTCTTTCCATTTTAGAGCTGTCTCTACTTCCACGTGGCTTCCCCATCTCAGAACCACGAACAAGAGAGCTCCCTTTAAGATGCCACCAGATGGCAGCGATGTGTATTCCAACCCCACCACACAACTGGGCATGGCTAACAGCCTCACTCACCACTCAGCTGGTTCCCTCCCTGCCTCTCTGGCTCCTGCTCTGGCTAATTTCTTTCCACTACTCTCTAAATGTAGGTTGTATCTCCCCAGGGTGCTGCCCTCTGTCCAATAACTCTTTACACTTGACAAGCTCTCCCTTAGCCAATTCTTCCAATCACACACATCCTTGATAGGGAGTGAGGGTGAGTTGGAGGAGACCTGATGTCATCACTCATTCTTTTCTATAATTTTATGTGTGATATAAACTCTGCTTTTAATCTCCCAGGCTTTGTTCTTGATGTTCAAAACCAAGCTCAAGCAATGAGTCCTTCCCTTCTCATTGCATTTCTGTAGTAATTATGAAAGCAGACTACACAGAAGGACTTCATTGTTTCTTGGAAAATGGGAGAAAAGGGTAGCCATAAAAGACATTTAAAAAATAATTTAGTATCAAATTATTAGTTTGTTACATGTGAAGATTTTCATGACTTACTTTATACTATATATAATTCTCTTTCCAGAGGGTAGATGCAGTCATCTGCATCAAATTCTTTTATCATCCTTCTAAAATCCTGAGTTAAAGGACCCCCTTTAGATTTTGTCACAGAAGAGAAACTGGATGCAGTAGAATCTATGTGACAATTAGGGTCAAGATTCTTGTGCCCACCTGGTCAGTTGCACCTTTTTTTTTTTTAATTCTCTTTTAACGAGGCTTATTTCTGCCCTAATGTGGCACTGGTGCCTACAGTGTAAGACTTGGATGTCTTCTGCCTGTGGGAGACGGTCAGAGAATTCTTTTTCTTTCTTTCTTTCTTTTCCCATATATCCCCAAATCAGTCCTTGTGCAAAAAAAAAGGGGGGGGGGGAATTTTAGGATGTGTTTCCTGTGTCCTAATAACAGATAACAATGACTACTTTGGCTATAATGTATGATAATGTATTTTTTTAAAAGCCCTCTTTATAAGGCTTAGCAATTTTCAAAATACTCTCTCCTCACACTTTTGTACTTCACAGAAAGATGCTATTTTTATTTGCAACCTTATATAATATCTGTAAATGCAGGATGAAAAATAAAATGTGTCTTTGAGCAGCAACCTCCAAGAGGGACAGAGCATGCAAAGGAAAATCCTTGGCTTTTGAGTCTAACCACCTTGTCCACATTCCCTGGCCTCTGGCTTCTACCTCCTCATCCACAAAATGGGCTAACACCCATCCCTCAGGAAGCACTGACTCCATTTTGAGATTACATATGTAGAGTGCCTATCACAGTGTCTGGCATGTAAGACTCTCAATAATTATCAGTTGCAAAAGAAAAAGAAAGAAACTAAATTGAAATATTATAGTAGTAAACTTCCTGCTTGACATGAATTTCTTCCCATTACAAGATCATCAATTCCTTGAGGGCAAAGTCTACAGTCCATTCATCTCTACACCGTCACTACCCACCATAGATCAGGTACTCGAATGCAAGCCATCACCACTCTACGGTACCTTTGTACAGGTCAGGAAAAAGGCTCCCCTGTCTGAGTGGATTTTAGCTTGTCTTTCCCCTCAGCCAGACACCTGCTGCCAAAATACAGCTTGCACAGTCATGCACAGGGCCCTGCTTCATGCAATCTCATTTATTAGAGAATACAAGAGGTGGGTTTAAAATGCTTCCTTACTTCCCTCAGTGGTTTATTACATTCAGATTTTTAATCAATTGGTCTCACTCCCTGCAGGCAGGTAGCTACCTTCAGTGCTTAATTTTCCACTGGGTCCCCAATTTAAAAGGCCTCCATGGGGATCTTTGCTATGTAGTCAAACAAAGGAGCCTCTGAATTCTTTTCAGAAAACCTAACCAAAAATTCCACCAGGTGGAGGTCCAGGCATCTGCTGGGGCCCAGTATTGTGTTAGTCGAGACTATGGCAGATTTTAGGAATAAAGACATCAACGGAAAAAACTCTAAAAGGAGCTGTCTGGATGCCTGAGCTCCAGTTTGCTGGCAACAGGGTGGAAGCAATTACTCTGAACTCAATTTAATACAAGAAGCCTCTCAAGTAGATGTTAATGCAGCCACAGAGACTTCTCAGTGTCTCCTTAACAACACCTCAGCTTGCATCCTGTGTCTGTCCACTACTCAAAGCTGTTATGTGCAGCCTTGTGTGGCTGCTCTCTTTGCAAAGTGTTTTGGAAGGTCCATCAATTCGTCTCGGCTTGGAAATGGAAAAACTAACTGGCCCCTGTTTTGTGCATGGAGATGCTATACAAGGAGAAACTGCAGGGCAAGTTCCCTCTGCTTTGCACTGTTCAGGTGGGATTGACTGTTGGCATGAAATGGAGTGGGGATGGGGGTGGGGAAAGAAGATTAAAATGATCAAAGCTTCTCTCTCAATCGTGGTTTTTTTGATGGAAAGGGGCGCTGTGTTGGAGGGCTAAATTATCTGGGTGACTTTGACTATAGCTCTCTAGAATCAAATCATGGCTGTCGATGATATTCAATCATAATCATGGTTATCATTTATTAAGCCAGGCATTGTTCTAAGGATAATAATGCATCATCTAAATTTAATCCTCAAATTGGTCATATTACCCTCATTTTACAAGTAAAGAAACTGCTGTTCAGAAAAACTAAAAGATCCACCCAACATCCCACAGCAGATAAGGTGGCAGAGCCAAGACGTGAACCCAACTCTGTGTGAATATTTGCACTGCTCAGGGCTCCTTTTCACTCACTGACCCCAAGCAGCTTCCCACAGTCCCCTACCCTTAACCTCACTCCATCATCTCCCGACACTTCCACTCATCCTCTTCTTCAAAGCCTAGTCAACCTGCTCATGACTCACACATGCACTTCTCCACAAAGTGACCTTATCTCCTCTTGCTTTATTTGTCATGCTTTGAAACATGACAAATGTTTCAAACCCACTGAAGAATCATCTCACCCCAGGTTAAAGCTACCTAAGGGCCAAAGTGGTAAATGGCTACAAATGATTCCTCCCCCACAATGGGAAAGAGTGTAGATTAAACACAGTATTTTACCAGGCTACATTTCTAACAAATGCTTCATAATAAAATGTCAAATCTTTGGGAAATTGGAGACTCCGGATAAGCAAACTAAAGAGAATGCTTATACATAGTGTCCTGGTGATGGACACTATTGTCTTTACATATTAGGGATTTCACAAATTCTGATTTCCTCTCCTTCCGATCATGTGGAATAATCATACTTTCTGTCTCCTTTGAAGTTAGGTATGACCATGTGACATGCTTTGCCCTTGAAATGTGAAAGCAAGTAATGTGTGCTGCTTCTAGGTGGAAGTTCTAAAGGCTACCATGTCATTTGCCACATTCCCTTTTCCTACCTCGGTGATTCTGGAAGCATGTGTTGCAATGCAGCTTCTAGAAGGCTGGGTTGCTAAGTGATTGCAGTCAAGCAGGGACACCTGCCAACCCCAGTGGAGCATGTAGGCTGAGCAAAGAAAAAAAAAACTTGTTGTAGTAAGCCCTGAGGTTTGGAGCATTTTCTTGTTTTGTCTGTTACCACAGCATAACTGAGCCCACCTGAGTAGGACTATCATATAAACACTTGTAATTATAAGTCAGAAAATGAGTGCCAGGTAGTAGGGAGAGAGGGCAAGGTGGAAAGGGGGAATGACAGAAAGTCAGGGAGGAGAGAACAAAGCACTTCCTTGCATCAGATATTACCTAACTTAGTCCAGTTCTCCAGTTAAGATGGGGAATAGTTACATTAAAACAAAAGAAATATCAATGTCATTTATTCCTTAATGATACCTAAATATAACATCTGGCAGCAAAACTATTTGGTGGCTGTTTTTTAATCAACTTTAAGTCAATTAAGAAATACAGATGTCTAGACATGGTCATATTGTTCCCTTCTGGCATCTGATTCTATTATTTCAAAGGAAGAAAATACGCCCAAATAGCCAGGCAAGCTAAGGAATCACCTTTATTTCACTACTATAATACAGTTCGTAACTTAACACCATTACTTACAACACCTTCATATTCACATTAATTTGGTATTACAGTGTTACCACCATTTTACAACTGAGGAAATCAAATCTCAGAGATATTAAATAACCTCCTTAAAGTCACACAGCCTGAGAGTAGGGGAGTTAGGACAAAAACACAAACCTCTCTTTCTCTCCCACCTGCTACTAACAGTGGAATCCCAAATCCCTTCTAGGGGAACTCGTTAAAAGTCCTGTACTTTTGCTGGGACTAAAGCTGTTCCATGCGGGGGCCAGTGAGGCCGAGGGAGAGAGGGTGTAGGGGGGTGGGCTTTAGGACAGCCCCCTGCCTGGATCCTACTCATCCACAGCCTTGTGCATTGTGTGGGAGAGGCCCAGAGCTGGCCCCTGCCCCAGCTCCCCAGTGCACAGCAAACACCTCCAGCCAAGCTGGTGATCAGGGATCGACTCTGCTTTAAAGAGTCTTCTAAATCTATGAGTCATTCACCCCTCAGTAGGAGAGATACAGAAATAATTCTTCTTTCATTCCTGTTTGCTCTTGGAAGTAGTCTTCACTGAAGGTGAGCAGAGGAGAAGCGATTCTCTAAGACGTCAGCTGGGCATCGAGTATCTCAGGGCCTGAGTGGCTGACAGCCAACTACCTGGGCCTCGACGCCGCGGGGCCACCAGGCTGCAACACGGGATGGCTCCCGGGATGAGTGAGGCAGCCATGGATGACGCACTTTGTGGGGACTGCTGCCTTTCAGGTCTGCTCCTAATGTCAAGGCCTCTAGGAACCTCTCTGGACTCACTCTACCACCAGACAGAACGAATCACTCCCTCCTCTGGGCCTGCTCAGGACTGGGAGTTTAATTCTTGCCGAACCCTGCCCCAAGGGCAGGGACCCTATCTTATTCATATCTGAGTCCCTGGTGCTGACTGAGAGCCAGCGGGCAGCAGGCAGGTGTTCAGTTGTGCATGAGGGATGATGACGGCTTCAACTTCCTACACCTGAACTAAAACACCAGGAAAAGAATTCCTGAGGGGAGCTGCCTGACTCAACACCATTTAACTAGGGGGCTGTTAGCGATAGAATCATGCCCCCCAGCAACAAAAAGATATGTTGATCTCCAGTACCTCAGAAAGGGACCTTGTTTGGAAATAGGGTCATTACAGATGGAACTAGGCAAGTTCCATCATACTGGAGTAGGGTGGGCCTGTAATACAACATGACCGCGTCCTTATAAGAAGGAGATTTGGACAGACAGGAGAATGCCGTGGACTGCTAGTGAAAGCCACCGCCAGAAAGCAGGAGAGAGGCCCTGGACAGATTCTTCCCTACAGACTTCAGAGGAAGCATAGCTCTGCAGAAACCACGATTTTGGGCTTCCAGCCTCCAGAACTGTGAGACAATAAATTTCTGTTGTTCTAAGATACCCAGTTTGTAGTTCTTTGTTATAGCAACCCTAGGAAACTGGGACGGGGCTAACAGAGCCTTACTCTAGCTCTTTATTTGATCTTCAGAGCCCATGAATAAGCCAGTGGAGGTAGCAGTGTGTGCACTGGACTGATGAGGAAGTGGAGGCCCAGAGAGGATAAATGGGTCCCTTAGAACATTGCTTGTTGGAGCAGAGCCTTGGCCAGATACCAGGTCTCCCTATTGGCAGCTGCTCACATCCCCCTCCAAGCTCCCTCTCAATGCCTTCCAAGTTTGCAAAAGAATGGCCCTACGCTTGCAAACTGCTGAAACAGAATACCTTTCCAGGAGATACAGGCACACATTTCAAAAGAAACTTTAGAACTAATGCACCCCATTAGCCCATGGCTAGTGCAGACCTCTACCTCATAATGGGTTTCCAAGTGGTTGATCAACCTCCACCACAATTACCTCCCTGCAGAGACTAGCAAGAAAGCTCCAGGGGGCTGAGTGCTCCACAAGGCTAGACAAGCTTACCCAGAGCCAGAACACTCATCTTTCAAATGGGGCTCCATTCTGGTGTCACAGATGCAAAAGAAACAAAGGAATTGTTTATTTCTCTAGGGACCCTAGAGAAGAACAGAAGTGGCCACCTTGGGTTTGTCAGGAAGGAATGAAAGAAGGGCTGCTCTGTGCCCTGGGAAAGTTGGTCAGTGAGCACCTGCTGCCTTCCCAAACTGATATTCAGAGCCAAAGAAAGGGAGCATAGATTTCTAGAAAAGAGAGGAGGCCCAAGGACCGAACCTAAATGGAGTTTGGGGAGAAGAGGAAAAGCCCATAAATGAAACAGAAGTAGTAGCCAGAGCAGTAGAAATCTAGGCTAGTGCAGGTCCTGGAGGCCTAATGAAAAAAACATTTCAAGGTGTGACTGATTGTTTCAAGTGCTGCCGAAGGGTCAAATAACATGAAAACTGAGGAATCACCACTGAATTTAGCACAGTGGGATCACTGGTCGCCTCAAGTAAGAATGGTGTTGGTGGCATGGTTGGAGTAAAACCAGCTTAGAGTGGTTTCAAGAAAGAATAGGAGTAGAAAAAATTCAGGGGCAGTGGATAGAGAAAAGACTTTCAAGGAGTTTTGCTGTAAAAGAAAGGGGGAGAATGGGGTAATAGCTGGAGGGAAAAGCGGAGTCGGAAAAGGATTTATTTTTTGTTCTGTTCTCTCTTTAAGATGGGAGAAATGACAGCATGTTTGTATACAGGTGCGATTGAATCTGTCGAAGGAGAAATTGATGATGCAGAGGATGAGAGAATTGCTGGAGCAACAGCCTTGAGTTGAGTAATTGAGAGGCTAAAGGATACAGGGGGCAGTTGATGGTGTTGGCATGGACAGTTCATCAAAACAGGAGAAAGAGCGGATTCTATAGGCACAGATGAGGTAAGTGAAGAGAGGTGACGGTTCGAGGTTTTGGAAGTTCTTTTTGGAGTCTTCTCATTGAAGTAAAAATTGAGGTCTTCAGCTGAGAGCAGTGATGGTAGACGAGATGCTAGACTGGATTGAGGAAAATGACCTAGGGAAGAAAGAGTGCCTGGAGTAGGAACATGTAAGATAACTGCTGGGCAGCCTTAAGGCCCACTTGAGGTTAATGATCAAGACCTTAAAGAGATCCAGTCATCGTGCCTGTGTGCTTTTCCCCAGTTGCATTGAGTCAAGTGGGTGCCAAGTGGAAAGATGGATTTATTCAGGGATGTGCCTTTGCCAAGTGAGTGGTACTAAGTAGAACACAGCAAGGGAATTGAAGATGAATACTAGGCAGCAATAGTAATGATTGGCTATGGAATTTAAGCTGGGTAAGAGAGGAGGGATTGAAGAGGTGCAGAACATGGAAAGGGTGCCAAAGTGAAGGGACTGTGTGTCCCAAAGTGTAGAAGGATTGTTGGAAGTGGGGTGGTAGAGGGGGTGAGCTGGAGAGAAAAAAGGTGGTGGTTGATGTTGGAAATTCAGATTATGGAAAAACTGTATTTATTGTAATAATAGGGTCGAGGATATGACAACAAGCATGATTGGCCACGTAAGATGGAGGACATGATGGTTAAAAAAAGGATAACTGAGGGCCAGGATGTCGAGAACATATTTTCTGTTACGTACGCTGTTTTATTCTTAGCCCTCATCACGATTTGTTAATAATATGTTTACTTGTTTATGGCTAGACTGTAAGCTCCTTGAGGGCAGGGACCATGTCTGTTTATTTATAGTAAAGTACATGGCATCTGTCATGTAAAAGGAGTTCAATAAATAGTTGTTGAATGAATTAATGAAATTCATCTAAAGAAAACACAAGATAGGGTGGGATACAATATACAATGCCTTCCCATTATTACTAGTTTCATCTAATTTCATAGAATATTATTTGGCCATAAGTTTCTGATGCATGCTACACCATGGATGAAACTTGAAGACATAATGTTGAGTGAAATATGTCATGCACAAAAGGACAAATATTGTATGATCTCACTTATTTGATATCATTAGAATATGCAAATTCATAAAATTAGAATACAGGTTACCAGGGGCCAGTGGGAGTGGGGTGGTGGTGGAATAGGGAATTAATATTTCATTGGTATGGAGTTTCTTTTCACAAAGAGTGAACCCTAATGTAAACTAAGGACTATAGTTAATAGTATAATAATTTTGTTTCATCAATTCTAACAAAGTTACCACACTAATGCAAAATGTTAATAATAGAGAAAACTGTGTGTGTGCCAGGGAGTGTATGTGAATCCTTTACTTTCTGTATGTTTTTCTGTAAACCTGCAATTGCTCTAAAAACTACAAAAAAGGAAAATAAAAATAAATAAAAAGATCAACTCTGAAAAAAAACTATTTTATCCTAATAATGATAGCCTTCTGTTAAAATAAAGGAATTAAAACATTAGAATGCAACAGTGGTTTTAAAAATAAATACATTTGACAAAAAGAATTCTAGCTGTGTGGGCCAAATGACAAGTTTTCCTCCATTGCTACGATCCTACTTTGACTGTTAGAGGCAGACACAGGGCATGACACAACCTAGTAGGGTGTGTGTGTGTGTGTGTGTGTGTGTGTGTGTGTGTGTGTGTGTGTGTTGGAGATAGTCCAAAAGGACAACAAACTGATTGATGATCAAGAGAGATTGATTTCTGAAGAACGATTAGGCCAGCTAAATCTGTGGAATTTCACTAATATGGGATAAAGGGGGGGAGGGAATGTGATAACAGCCTCCAAACATCTGAAAGGTATAAACAGCAGGAAAAGGAGTTATTTTGCCTGGCACAAGGAGATTTAAGTAGGAGTAATGGGATGTAATTAAGGAAAGGGAAATGTGGGCTGCATTGTCGAGAAAACTTCCTGACAGCATAAAACCATTAACTTGCAGCATTATCTCCAGTCTGGTCAAAGCCATCATCACTTGAGGCTCCAGATGGAGGAAAAGCCCCCTCCAGGGCCGGAGATCTGTGTGCTACATCCCAGCAGTGCCCATGAGCTTGGGTGGTTGTGCATCTTTCCGTGAGGTGAAGAACATGACCTGGATGGGGTGGAGGGATTACCAGGATCTGTTCCGGCTTTGATACTGGTGGTCACTCGCGAGTCTGGATGGCAGTCTCACCAGAGTTGACCGGAAAAGGAAGATGTTCCACTGAGAGGATGCCAGCCTGTGGGCTTCTCTCTGAATCTGGGCCATGCAAGTGGGTCCTGGGAGGCTCTGCTCAGGCTCAGAGAGAAACACAGTGGATTCCAAGGGGGAGTTAATGTGGAGGGAAGAGTCCCCAAAGAGCCCACCCCACTCCCCCAAACCTGCCTGAGGGAAAAGGAAAAACAGTCCCTATGCCAGTTTGGATGTATTATGTCCCCCAAAACACCATGTTCTTTGATGCAATCTTGTGTGGGCAGATGTATTAGTGTTGATTAGGTTGGGGCCTATTTGATTGTTTCCATGGAGATGTGACTCAATCAACTTGTAGGCAAGACCTTTGATTGGATAATTTCCATTCAGGGTGGGTCTGAATTAAATCACTGGAGCCATATAAAAGAGCTGACAAACAGAAGGAACTCAGAGCAACTGAGACTGACATTTTGAAGGAGTTGCACCTGAGAGACATATTTTGGAGATGGCCGTTGAAAGTAGTCCAGAGTTTGCCTGGGAGAAACTAAGAGAACACCCCCAGACGCCTAGAGGGAAACATCCTGGGAGAAAGCCATTTTGAAACCAGAACTCCAGAGCAGACACCAGCCATGTGCCTTCCCAGCTAACAGGGGTTTTCCGGACACCATTGGCCATCCTCCAGTGAAGGTACCCGATTGCTGATGTGTTACCTTGAACACTTTATGGCCTTAAGACTGTAACTGTGCAACCAAATAAACCCCCTTTATAAAAGCCAATCCATCTCTGTTATTTTGCATTCTGGCAGCATTAGCAAACTGGAACAGTCCCACTTCGTGAAACAACACTGTGTGAACTGCAGCCACATCACCAGTAAGCCATACCATTGGCACCTCCCTGAACACCAATGTGAAAAACTCCTGGGTTCAAGGACACTTTCCCAAATTATTGTTTTCATATTTGATACATAAAAATAAATACATAACATGATATAATGAGCACTCATGAAGCCGTCGCTTAACCCACCAACTTGCATCCATCTGCCCTGCAGCCTTCCCAAGAGATGACCACTATCATGAATTGGGTATTTATCACTGTCTTGCTTTTTGTCTTTTTTTAGTTTCATGAGCTAAAGTCATTGCTAGGAAAAAAGTGTCATTGAGAAATGGTGGCTTCAGAGATTGTACCTATACATAACGATTTATGAAAGGAATGAAATACCCCAGAAGAGGCAGATCTGGGGGTTAGGAAGGTCTTAAGAAAGATACATTGTTACTGAAAAGGCCTCTGAGAGTTTCCAGAGTATTTACCCCATGGCAGGTCTGTGCGAAGTGCAACGTGGTACTCGCTTCAAAAGCTCAACATCCTCAACCCTCTACATGCGTCTGGTGCCACATCTCTGGGGATATCGTAAATGGTACCTCCCATCCCGACCCTTTCCTCCCTAACGCAGTCATTTCCTCCCCACCCCAGGTGACATAACAAAGGGGAGGTAATGTAATGTACACTCTTTATTAAAAGTATAAACCAGTTGTTTATTTACAGTTATAGTAATAGAAGCTAGTACCTTTGAGAGCTTACTCTGTGTCAGGTGCTTTATATGCATTTTTTAAATATCAAAACAGGTAGGTATTCTTAGTACCCATTTATACAGGGAAAAGATTAAGTGATGGGCCAGGGTTCACATAGCTAGTAGTTGGATCCAGTGATGTGCTGGTAAATGTTAAACAGCTGGCTCTCAGGCAGGGTGGTGGAGAGCTCTGATCTGTAGCTTTTGACAGTTATCATGGTGTAAATATTCCCACTGTGGTCAATTTCAAATATCCAACAGGGCATCACTACATGGCTTTGGGAAGAAATATGCACATTGCCTTTCAGCTCAAAAGCTGATGCTAGCTGTCTCCAGCACATCACCGCCTCAGACCTGTCCAGTTTTGTTTTCTGGGTCCTTTCTGATGAATACTTTTATATATGACTTCATGAGAGTTAGGATAAAAACTGGGTAATTGTACTTTTTACCTCTCCTTACATCAGACTAAAACAAGGATTTTGCCTGGCAGCTCCAGGATTTAATAACACTGTGACTTTGTACAAAGTTTTGAATCTCTCTCAGTTTCTCTGATATCGTTTCTTTTTAAAAAATGGGAAAAACATTAACAATTATAAGATAATTGAAAGGACTAACCCATAGCACTTGTTTTGAGGTACACTAAATAAATCATCTGACAGTTTCTGCTGTTGCTTAAAAGTCTAGATGACGATATCCTCTGCACAGCGGGTCATAGCATAATAAAATATTGTCTCCTTTGGATCAGAATAGCAGTATTGAAAGGCATCTTGAAATGCTCATGACATCAAAATGAGAGTGTTCCAGCAGACATCTAGGAGATGTCAGTTTCCCTTACCCCAGCCCTCTGAGTCTGGGAAAAGAGGCTTTCAGGAAGATGCTGAGGCATCTCTGGATTCCACATGCTTGTCTCTCCTTCACCACAGTCTTGTGGTCTCACTTCCACCCCTTCCCTGTGGGAACGTTTCCTGCCATCAAGAGGCATCCCTATCGCCCTCTCGGAACAATCTTTCCGATGTTTGTCCAGATCATCTTTTCTTTCATAACCAGGTCTTACAGGGAGGTTTGAATAATACAGGAGCAGCAGGGTCAGTCTTGGCCAACACTTAAGGGACCGTATCAGGCACCTTTGGAGGGACTGAACCTTCCTCTGTGTCTAGATAGAATTCTTGAGAACTTGAAGGGAAACCGTCTTTCAAAGCTGGCTGGGCCCAGTGTGGGCAACTGAACAGCCAGGAGCCAGCCCACGGTCTGCTGCAGGTGCTCAGCAAGGACCTCCTTGGACTTGGTGGTGTGCTGAGGAAAGGAAACAAATGATCTTATGGCAACAGTGTCACACACAACAGAGAAGCTGCCTAAGAAATGCTAGTTGAGTAATTCAATGAATGAATGAATGAATGGATGGAAGATCAAGCTCTCAAAGAAATAAATCCTGATGTGTGGCCTGGTGGAGAATAACTGACAGCCGTGTAGGAAACAATGTAGACAAACTACAATCCAGCCTCCAAAAGAGAGACTTAAGCTATGTGGCCTCAAGAACAGCAAAGGTTTCACCAGACTAGGGAGGCAGTAATGTCTGAGGTTCCATTTTAATGTTATATACTACTGCTCACAAGTCTCATACTGCTGGAAACTCCTACAGAAACATTGCAACACCTGCAGGCATTTGTGGTCTCCTAAGCGTGGGCAGTGGCTGAGCATGCCCAGTCTGAGTGAATGAATGAATGAATGAATGGTGTATCAGACCCAAATGTCAGGTGCAGCTATCAATATACTCACATGCATACCAACTTCCCAAGGAAGTAGAGTATCAACAGCGACCCATCTCCCCCTAGTTACTGCTAAATGTCATCAGGACATGTCTGGGGTAGAAAAAGAAACATCTAGATCCCTGATCATCTCTTTCAACTTTTTTCTCAGTAAAGATACAGATAAGAAAAGAATAGGCAAGGTTCAGTCTATTCAGTTTGTTTAAACAGATTAAATAGAAATTGCTCCATCTTGATCTCTTTTGTTTCTTGATTCAGGGCTACTTCAGAGTCTGTACAAAAAATATATTCACGATCCTTGGGTTATTTCTGTGGGTTTTCCTGCTGCATGTTGGTAAATTCTGATCTAGTACAGGATTCTATTTTCATAGAAAAAATCACAGTTGAGCAATAAAGTCTTCTATTTTTTTTTTTTTTTTGACTTCTAGGAAATAAATTTAACATGCCCAGCTAGAATTTCATGCAACCTATTACTTGTCCTAAGGTAATTTCTTCTCAGACCATCTGAAATGCCTTAAAAAATAAAGTTCTATGACTATTGGTACACATAATAACTAGAACTAAATCAATAATATTTTTCCTGAGATCAACATGCAGGGAAACTAACTCAATAGACAGGTATGGAAAAATTCAGAGTGAACCTGTTGAATGAATCCTGTTTTTCCTGTAGATGAGGACAAACAAAACACTCATCAGCTACACTTTATGGTCATGCTAAATTGAACTACTAGGACTCCTTACTTTATGTAATAGACATGTGATTCAAATATTTGTGTAAATGAAACAGTTTACATTCAACTTAAATGCATTAGAATACTACTTAAAAGCATCCTATGTATTTTTAAGTGAATGGTTAGTACTTTATAAAGTAAACAATAATTTTCTAATTTATCTGTTCTCTTCCTGTAGAAAGCTATGTGTGTGTGAATCTTCCCACTTTATAGTTTTTGGTTTGCAAGGTCAACTTTCATATATTTATCTATTTTTAGAAATTTCACCTGGAATAGGGTAACTGAATTAAGCAGCAGGTTTTTCTTTGGTCCAACAATTTGCTACTCATAAGAATGTTTAATAGGACCTACGAGAATCACAACTTGTGCACTTAATTTTGTTTTCCAATGAATTAAATCAGGTAAGCCCCCTTACCATGTCAAATTATTTGTCAGTATGTACATGAAACACAATTAGAAGTTAGACTTTTAAAAACATAAATACTTCAATACAGTTAGGAACACTTCTCAACAGCCGACTACTAATACAAACCATTGTTCACATCTAACCATTGCTCCCCAACCCCCGCCCCCAGAGTTGACTAAAACAAGGCCTTTAATTTACTCCCACACTTTAAAAAGTTAGATTTTTCCCTGACTTTTCTGCAGCTCAGAATCCCTAAGTTTTTCACCGAAAGCCTTTATAAGCTGTCATCCTACAGCCTTCGATTCTCAGTCAGTCCCACCTCTCAGTTTTCCTCCTCTGTTGGAAGCTTCCCTCTTTGCGTCTTCTCCAGCCAGGTGGTCAAGTATAAGGCGTTGGAAGTAGAAGGATCCCATAGTTCTGTTAGTCTCATCCTAGCCAGTAAAATACTAACTTTCCTGCTGTCTAACTCTCTTGCTCCTCAAAACTGCATCTCTTTCCTATGCCATATATTGAATTTTACATTTTTAAATTGGTTTCTCCAATATCCGACTGCTTTAAAACAAAAGCTGTTTGGTATTGCCTAGAACTTCCAGTTACTAGAATGAGAATGCATTGCTGTGTCTCCTGAAGGCTGCAAGGAATAGACACACAGATGTCACCACAGGCATGGAATCCAACACAAACACCCATGGCACTTGCAAGTTCAGCCGTACAGGCATTCTGAGTCCCGTGGCTTCTAGGACCAGGATATGGAACTGGGGCAGAAGCTCAGCACAACTCAGAACACACCCTAACGCAAGAGACCCTGCTTCTCTGGGTTTGCCTCAAATTGTATACTTCCCCAGTGAGAGGATTTGACTGGACTGTTGGTTACCAACCAATATGGAGGTCCTTTATCAGGCAGAAACTTACACCAAATCTACTCAAACTCATTTAGCTTCCTCTTTCTATGTCTACTCTATGTGTAGTTGTCTTTGGTCCAATCTTCTGTCCCTTAGAGTTTCAGGTTTCCATTTTTCTTCAAACACACATGATACAATCCATAACAGCTTGTGTAGTGCAGAGGATGGGGGAAGGACTGGGGGCTGTTAAGGTACTATCTTCAAAAAATAGCATTGGATGTGGTAGACATCTAAAGTTTCAGAGACTTCTCTGGAAGTCTCTATTAAATAGACTAAGTCCTCTTGTACCTGCACTGATAATGTTGGCTGGTGACAACCTACTTAATTGAATAAATAGTAAATGTTTGACATACATTTACAAATGTTCCAAAAGTTTATTCTCAGGGTTTCCACTATCTCTTCATAGTCTTAACACTACCAATATGTCAACCTTTTCCTCCCACATACCAAGTTTCAAGCAATGTATAAGAAAATTTCATTATCAACTGTTTTATTCTTCATTACAACCCAGTCAGATAGTTTTTATTTCTTCTTTTACATATGAATACTTGGAGGCTGAAAAAGAAGACCTTTTTCAAGGTCACACAGTTCGTAAGTAACAGGATTTAAAACCAGATCTTTTGACTCCAAATCCAGTGCTCTTTGAACAGTGTTGCCTGTGCAAAGGCAATTTTTTTTTCATTTCCTGAGAAATGACCCTAATACCAATTAGCATGCCTCACTCTAACAAAGCTGCAATTGGGAAAATTCTAGTTATATCTGATGGACTTTCTTGTTTTCAAAAGAGTCAATGCCTTTTGGTGATCAAACTTTTGGGAAATGGACCAGGAAATGGTCCTGACCATCATGAGATGCAAAGGATTCCAGGACTATGATTTCCCCCATTACATGTGTTTTTTCTGTGTGGAAAGAGAACAGCCACATAAACACAAGCCCCGTATTGGTCAGTGGCCAGGGGACTCAACCTCACAGCATCACAGAAATCGCAGATGGGAAATAGGTCCTGCATCATTTTATCCAGTCCCGGGAAGGACATTCTCTAATGATTCCATGGGCTCCCACCCAGTCCCAAGAGATGCCTTCCAATTTAATGACTCCCCATAGTTGTAAATTTCCTTTAATTCATTTGCTTGTGACATTTGGGGGAGGCATTTTTTAAAAAATGAAAAACCAAGTCAAAAAGAAAAAAAAAGGTTTTTGTTCTCAGTCTAAAGATGATAGTTTCCCTTTCACAGAAAAATTAATTATTCCTCCTTAAAATTTACATTGATTTCCTTGACCTTCTTTGAAGGTGTTTTATTGTCCTCAGATAATAAGGGCAGACATGCATTAAGCACTTACTAAGTGCCAGACATTAGATTAGGTACTGCTTCATGCCATCCTCCCAACAGCCCAATAAGGAAGATACTATAACTTTTCTCCATTTTACAAATAAGGAAACCAAGGCTCAGAGAGATTTTTCAGCAAAGTCACCCAAGATGTAGCAGTGGAGTCCAGGCTTAATCCCAGATGTGGTCTGGGGAGTGAAAGCCCACAGATCAGAACTCTCTTGTCCCATGCCAACTTCTTTCAACCCAGAAATGAACACATTTTAATCATAACCCAAAGAATTATGATCTATTGCAGGCTTTAAATGGGACCCTAAAAGTGTTTCAATAACATTCCATAATGCATTTCTTCCCAAGACCTTCTCTAGACCTTGTCCTGTTCATTCAGGGTTATTATTTCCCTCTATTCTATGAAAGCAACAGGGATGACTGGAAGGGGAATTACTGGGATATGTTTCCTCGGGACCCTGTGGCTTCTAAAATCCCCGTGCACCACAGAACTCAAAGGCCAGGGTTTCTGTAATTCCCCTTCTCTGCAGCTCTTGGAATCTGCCCCCTGGCTTTGTGTTGTCAATGAATGTCTTTCCTCCTGATGTCTAAAGAGAGCAGAAATATAGATCCCCAGGTGTTTTGCACAGAGTGAAAACCAGCCCTCACATATCGTCTACCATGTCAGTTTAGCTCAGCACGTAATCCCAGCAAAGCTCCAAACCACCCAAAAATCAGTCAGCATCTTAATTGGAAAAGATGATCCAAGTTACTGGTGTATGAGATTATGGAAGTGAGTGAGTAGCAGAAATTATGAAGTCAGCATTCCTTGTCTTGGATAGCCCCAGGCTGCCCATTTGGAGCTATATCCCCCCATCACTGGGCCTCATTCCTACTTTCAAACACCACTTATTGCAGTTGTTATAAATGCAAATTGCTAGGCTCACCCCAGACTTACTGCATCAATCTCCAGAAGACAGATGTAGGAGATTTAATGCCAGCCACCACTGGACCAGTCTTACCCCATTTTGCCCCCTGCTAGCAGGGAAACACACCAGGTTGAGGCATAAAAGATCGATAGCACCAGTAATGCACAGAGTTGCTCTCTCACAGACAGCAGAGCTGATGGAAAAAAAATTAAAGTTCTCTTCTGCTAGAATGGAACAAATCACCCTTGAGTCCAACCACGGTATCCTAGTCACAGCTTCCCTTTAAAGTTGGGCACAAGATAAAACAAAAGACCTGGGTGTCCTAGATTGGGCCTGGCTCCATTGGAGCCAGTGAGCCTTCCACACAAATGGGACTGTGCAAACCTAAGGACTCGTCTGGGTTAATATCACGCCAAATGCTCACAGTGTCTTTTGTTGTTGCTTTTGTTTTGTTTTATTTTATTGATCTTTGTATTTAAATTCATTGCTTAATGACTTGGATTAATAATTAGCTATTCCTAGGCAGTTTCAGCTTCAAATGGCCCAAAATTAAATGTGCGTCTTCTCAGTAACCACTAGGTGGTGCCAAATACCTAGTCTGTGAACTTAAAAAGAACCAGTTCACAGGGGTCTGTGTCCCACTTAGCTGGGGGACAGTGTAGAAGAAAGAAACTAGAAGGGAAATCAAGTCTTGAAGAGAGTTTCAAAAGGAACAAGAAAAAAAAGAGGACAAATATAAACGTACTAATTCTAGAAGCCAGTCTAGGAAAAAGGATGGTGCTAAAATAATTATTGGGTCACAGAAGCCGGCATGTTTTTTGATGAGAACCATCACAGGGTGCCGCAAAGGCAAAAAGTGTGCCTGAAACTGGGTGCTCCCCGTTCACAACCCTTAAAATCATGGCAGAGCTCCTGTCACCGTGGCCCCCATGAAAGGCCCCGCCCCAGGCCTCTCTGACTCCCTGTTCTCTGCGTTTAGATGCTTTCTAACTGAGCTCTCCTGGATCCGGAAGTCAGGCTGTTGTTTTTTGTTTTTAAGTCACTTTGGCTTTTCGGTCTGCTCCATCCCCCGCAGGAAACCTGGAGCTGTTTACTGCCGCTTTGTCCCACAGGAGGGGCCTTTTCCCACCCGGAGAAGCTGCTCCCAGGCCCCAGTGATTCCAGTCCTCCCGACAGGGCAGCCTCTGGGCTCCTAGTCAGTGTGTTTATGAGACTGGGTTGTAAATCTTTTAATACCCACAGTCAGGCTCACCTTTGGATGGGGAGAAGAGTTGCCACCTTTTAACTCGTCCTGTGGAAACTGTCTTTCCGGTCATGCTGCTGTGACTTTTGACTTGGGACATACCAGACCAGCGGGGCTGGGCTCGGTGTGGCTGCAGTGAACCGGCTCCAAGCAACATCCTCTGCCGTCAGTCGGCATCAGCCTGATGGTCCCAGGAAAAACAGGAAGGCCTGGGGATGAGTAGAAAGGAACAACATTCCCAACTTCCCTGAAATGTATTTTGATCAACAATGAGAATGATCTTCTTTTTGAATGAGGGTTAGATGCTTTTCTTCCTGCCCTAAAACACTGGAGGGTGGGGGCTCACCTGTTTTTGTTTTGTTTTGTTTTGTTTCCCTGTCTCTGAAATAAAATGACCTGAAACAATAATGCCCTAGTTTTAAATATAGCATAACTTCCTGGGTGGCTTCAAGCCCTCAGACATAATCCAGTGCATCTCGGCAGGCCATTAATTCAAACTCTTTGATGGAAATAACCAGGTGCTAAGTGTGGGAATGAAAAGCCCCTTCCCTTGAGTGTCCCTGCCTAAGGGGGAAGCCTGTAACCTGGTCATAGGTTTTAACAAGTAGTGAAAGCTTTAAGAAGGGGTTGAGGGGGAGGTGAGGAAGCCTTCAGAGGAGACAGAACCCTTGACTGGGTCTTGAAATAAGAGTAGGAGCTTGCCAAGGGGGAAGGGCAATACAGGCCAAGGAAAAGGGGATAGCCCGAAGAGTTGCGGTATTATCAACCTTTCTTAATTGCTCAAATAGTAAAACAATTAACAAACCTACCCCCAAAGATCATTCATCCAAAAAGCATTTTATTCAGTTTATATCCGTGTTGCTCAAGATCAGCACTGCTGACCTTAAATACTCCCAGCCCTTAAGGATTTTGTAATCTCTAGAGCCAGACTGTTCTGCTGTAGTGACATTTACGGGATCTCTAGAGAGTGATACAAATACTGTATTGCTTTTATAATGTCAGTGATAAGAGGTATATAGAGCTCCGAGTTTTTAGGATGGAAGGGAGTTTGAAAAGCCTACAAGGCCCTCCCATTCACTTCTTTCTGGCACAAGCTAAATGTATACTCTGGAAGGACCCTCCTGGGAAGGTAACCTGGAGTTGGTGCTTAACTACAAGGCATGTTTGGAGCCTGGTGGGCTCAGACAACAAAAAGAACCCACCAGCCTGGAAGTGGCTCCACAGGATTCACAGATGGGAGTGGACTGGTCAGAGGAAAAGTACGGTGCTTTTACCCTTCTCATGGAGCTTACCACAGCTTCTTCTAGTCAGTTCTGCTGAGATCAAGGATGATTTCCTATTGATTTCTATAATTTCAGAACCAAGCATTGGCACCTGGTACATGGTGGGTGTTTGACAAATGTGCTCACTCAACCACGAGGTTTTTTCACTGCCTCTGGGCATCTATAGGCCCTAGAAAGAGGGCTAACTTGTGAACAGGAGGTTAGCGTAGACTGGAAAATTAACAGAAATTTTTTGAGCAGAAAGATCTGTGAATTAGTTTCTACTGGACTGGGCTGAGAAATTGGGCAGGTTTTGAATGACATGGAAGAGAGCGACCAGGAGTTCCTCTGGGGAACCTGCAAGGAGCTCTTTCTTGAGGAAACCAGTGCCTGGTGTTTGAACAGCTACTCCCCTCTTGGGGTCCACCTTGAGCATCGACATTGAACAGGACCACCAAGCAAACACCTCTCAGAGCTTTCTCAGATGTCTTTGTCTCCATGAACAAGCCAGACCATGCTGAGTAAGGGACTGGGAGTTTCACTCACCAGCTGGAATCAGTATGAATCTATTCACTGCCCACCCCCAAGTCGATTCTTTGCTCCTGGTGTCACCTGCAGCAAATAAAGTCAGAGCCACCTTTTCACTCATTGTCCTCAACTTGCTTTCGGCCTTGTGTACGCAATTCCCCAACACCAGGAGCTTATCTGATGAGGGTATTCCAAACCAAAGAAAGGCAAAGATGAGACACATTGAAAGAGTATGTTGCAATCACAGTCTGTCCTTCTTGGGTTTCTGGTTGAGTTGGAGAAGATGAGATCATGCTTGTCCAAGTTACAGTTCCCTGAGGGGAGATACTTTGTAAACGAAAAGAATAAGAAAGAAATCAGGATAGGCTGGCCTCCAGAACAATCAGCTCTTTGTTAAGCGCCTAATTTCAGTCCTGTTCAGCAGGTCCTTACTGTGAAACAGAAAGGAAGGCCTCAGCTTCTCCACCTTCCATGCGGGGATTATAATTCAGGTCACCCTTCCTGAAAGCTTCCGCATGAGCAGAGTATGAGCCTGCACATCCAAATGGCATCATAGTTAAGGATTTGTTGTTATTGTTTTTATAGCTGAAAGAGACCTTGAAGATTATCTTGCTCTACCTATTTTTTTTTTTATAGATGAGGGAAACAGGCCCAGTAGAGTGGGTGACTTGCCAAGTTGAACAAAGATTAGGGGCAGATCTGTATCTCCCAATTTCCAGCCCAGTGTTGTTTCCTTGTCATTTCACAAAGAAACTCAATCAGACGCAGTGAGAGGTTTGGGGAAAGTCCCAGCAACGGGCCAGGCAAACAGATTTGGACCTGACTGGCTCTCTTACTCTTTTTTATTCTTTTGGTAACTTTGAATAGGTTATTCAAAGTTTTGAGTTGGAGAAGATGAGATCATGCTTGTCCAAGTTACAGTTTGAGCCCCATTTAACTCAACTGTAAGAAGAGGACTAATTCCTATTTCATTGGGGTTTTATGAGGAATGAAGAGAATGTACATAAAGCACCTAACATCACAGGCATATACAAGGCATGATGTAATGTTGAGTCATTTCCTTATATTTTCTCTTGTCCCCATTGTCCAAACAGCCCCTCCATTCCCGCACTCCCTGACTCAATGTTATCACAAACTCTATGCCCTTCTCCACCTGTAGATTCCTGGGGCTTTCTCAGATATCTTCTTGCCTGAAATGATCTCTCCCTCTTTGTTTACCTACTTCTAAGGCTTTGTGGACAAATATAAATACAAATACACTATTCAAATTTCAGTTCATCTAATTATTAGTTAAACGAACTTGGTCACATCTTTTATCTGCTGAGGCTTAGTTTTCTTTTCAGTAAAGTGGGAACAATGATACCTACTTTATAAAATGTTGAGGATTAAATAGAACATGTACAGCACTTGACACATAGTAGGCACTCAAGATACAGCAGTTACTTCTTACGGTTTCATTTCGTGGGCTGGTGTGTATCACCAACTGGCCTGGAGCTGATGGCTGGGGTCATCCTTCACACTATGTGGGGGCGAGAGAGGGTGCAGAATGGACAGGTGGGTCACAGCTTGCAGGATTAACTGTGGGCTCTTCTAGTCCAGCCTCAGCCAAGCTGTCCTAGAAATCTGTCGGGCGAGCTGCGGATGGCAGCCAGCACATTCTTCAAATAGCACCACACTTTGAAGTGGACTTAAAATCTGGTGAGGACATAATAGCCCTGTTTTACTTATTATTCAAGAAGATGCCAAACACTTGCTAACTTTCAAAGTGACAGAAATTTTGGCCGAAATTATCACTCAGGAAGACCTAGACGAGGCCCAAAACTTAGGGGTATAAGGAATTTAAGCATAACACATTGTATTCCTCTTTGCCTTTTCCTTAAGTTTAAGACAAACATCGAGACCAGCCTCAAACGGGGAAACAAGTCACGGAAGGACAGCCTGGAGAAGGAAGCCAGGCTGGAGACGGTGGGGGAGGGGGTTGTGGGAAGAGAGAGGAAGGCAAGGGGGCGCTGAGGCCATTCACCCTGTGAGCTGGGTGACCAAGGCCGGACCAGTGCCTCCTCCCCGCTCCCCACCCCACTTCCACCCCCGCACCCCCAGTGGTGGCCCCATCTTCCTGGAGATTCTCTGCTAACTGCTCAAGCAGATGGAGGACACCCAGCAATGATTCTAGCTGCTAAAGAGCACTGGCATTGCCCTATCTACTTCTTCATCTATAAAGCAAGAAGGCCGCCTCCTCTCCAGCCTTTTTCACAGAAGGAACAGGTGGAAGAAAGAGGAGCCTAGCACAACAGTCAAGAGAGCCAGCTTCAAATGCCTGCCGATAAGGGGTGCAGTCTTGGGCAGATATTTATTTTCTCTGAGCCTTGATCTCACTTATAAAAATGAGGACACTAATATCTACCTCAAAGTTTTGCTATAAGGGAGTAAATGAGATGACAGGTGTCTGTGGGTGGTGCATAGTGACTGCTCAGTATTTTATAGCTGACCTTACTCTGGCAGAGTGAACGTTCTTCAGAGGCGAGGAAGCACACAGCGGGAGGTAGAAAGCAAGGACAACATGGGCTTCATCTCCATTTCCTTGATCTAAACTCTGAGAAGCATGCACACAAGGTTCTCCTCTCCACCGAGCTGTTCAGAAATCCAGGGCTGAGCAGCTGCCTAACCACGGGGCCAGGAAGGTTCCCCGGGCCCTGGGAACTGGCCGCAGGCCGTGTTGTGACACCCTGTGCACCCACACAGATTCGCAAAGCTCTCTCCGAACACTTCAAAGGGAGACCAGAGGCCTCTCTCAGGGATCGAGATGGCTGGAATGTGTGCAGCCTGCCATGGCTCTCCCCCCTCACCTCCTGCGGCCTTGGTCTGTGGTGGGGAAATGGCCGTGCGGGGTGGGGACTGGGGAGAGTGTGACCTGAGAGAATCCCTGCCATTCCCCAGACAGAGCTAAAGGGAACACAGGGAGATCACAAATGGATTGCCCCACCATTCCATCAGGCCTTGCTGGCATGGTGGCCAGGGGGCCTGCATTCCACATCCAACCCTGCCTCTTACCTGTAACACTGGAGTAAGCCTCTCAACCACTCTGGTCTCGGTTTCCTCAGATTTTCAGTGACAATCAATGAACTGCACTCTCTTCCCAGCTCGAAGACGTAGAGGTTCTCCAAAGACCAGAGCGAGAGAGCAGCTCCCACTTGCGAGAGCAAGGCCGTGGCCTGGTGGTGTCTGGACACACTGTTTGGTAGGGAGCCTTCACTCTGAGATTTAAGAACAGTCTGTCCAGGTTTATGTTAAGACTTGCCTCCAGGGGTATCACCATCTCAGCTAAACGGAGCTGAAATATTTCTTAGGGGACTGAAAACAAATCTAGAAAAAAGAAAAAAAAGTTATCCACAGGGATGTTTTTGCTAGTTTGCTGCCCCCGTTTGAGTGAATTAATATGTTGCAAGTGGGCCTAGGCTGAGACCGGGGTTGAGAACAGTTGTTTGCAATGCAGCCTAAAGGGAAGGAGGACTCAGGAAAGGTGAATTAGCGGACACCAGCTTGGCAAGATAAAGTAGGTCTGTGAACATGCACGGCAAAGACTGTCAAACAAGATGACATTTTTATGGTGCACGCCACAATGACTGAGGTAGAGATGCATTTAAATTAACTCCAGGTAACCTTCAGGTTGGGAAGGGGAAGAGAAGATAGTGGTAATGTTTCTTTTCTACTCCAAGAGTATGCTGAGTATCCTGTGCCTTTGAGAGCAATCTGGGGGTTCAAGGATCTGAGATTTTCAATCTGGATGAATGTAATTTCTCACTAGAGATTTTTGTATCCCCCTTTATAAAACACTCTTTTTTTTTTGCCATTAAGCAGCCACCAAGTGGTGGTAAATAATCATGGCAATGGGGCTCCAATACAAAGGCCCTGAAAGATTCAGATGGGGTTTTCTGTTCACTTTCCTTTTTATATGCTTAACAAGGACTTCTCCATCTTTCCTCCCAATGTCTATTAGCACAGATGAATCAGCACTGCTAACCAAATGGCACACTGAGATAGGCTTTAAAGTGTAAAAATCAAAGGTATTCTTTTAATATTATCTATTACCCGGGCCTTTTCTTCTTTTACATATTTATGGTTTCAATATAAAATACTAGTGGCTTTTTTTACCTTATAAATTTCAAGGCTACACTTGGAATTTAAGTCTCTGGAGCTACTTTTCATCGGATTTAACCTTAAGGATTAGGGACAATAATAATATAAAGATTAAACGCATGGGCTTTGGAGTCAGAATTGAAAGTTCACTTGTCATTTTTGCTGCTTACCAGCTGTGTGATCTTGAGCAAATTACTTAGCCTCTCCGAGCCTCTGGTTCCTCATCTGCTCAGTGGGAATAACAGTAGCTCTGACATAAAGCATGTGTGAGGCTTAAAGGGGATGATATGGGTAGGGTGTCTAGCACATCCACCGGGATCATGAGCACTACTTTGAGCTATCGTTTCTCAGTCTCACCCTCTCACCTGGTACAGAACCACTGGAGATAAAGATCCCTGCTTGTAACATGCCAGTCTCCCCAAACCACTACCCCATGAGACCACAGAAGTGAAATTAAGAATATAAAGCTCTGTAGAAAACAACTACTTTCTCCCTGAATTTGGAGGAGGTAACTTTCTCCATTAATCTTTTTAACTTCCCCTACATCAGTCATGGGCTTCCCTAACAAAACCAAGAATCATCATCTCCTTCAGCAGTTTGAGTTTACAGATTCCTTACATGAAAGAGACTGGGGTGGTTAAACAGATTGTAAGATTTTTATTTTGAAGAAGGGAAAGAATACCTGTTGAGTACTTACTATGTGCCAGGCAATTATATGAAACACTTTTACCTACATTTTCTCATTAATCCTCACAATCATACCTTGCAGGCAAGTATGTGTTGCTAATTTACTGTCATTGATTTGTAATAATAGCTACCGTTTATTTTGTGCCTGCCATCTGCCCAGTATGTCATATAACTTAATTCCCATAATCCTCCACAAGTGGTTTCCCTTATTTTCAAATGAGTAAAGAGGCTCACATAAATTACATGAGTAACCTCCAGTAGCAAAGATAAAATGCTGAATTTTTAGATCATCCATTTTTCAGCCTGTTGGGCAGAGCTGCTATCTATGAAAATATGGATAAAAGGCACTGGGGCGACTTTCCCTAATGACAAATGGGAAAACCGAGCCTTCACGTTGCCTCACTGGAAAGGCTCTCTGTCTTCACCACTTAATTCCTCCCTTCTCTCTCCCTTGTTTCTCCCACCCAGACATGTTCACCACCGGGGCCACAGGGTATATTGGGAAAGCCTCGCCGCCCAGCAATAGTGGAGGTGTTTTTCTGTCCCCATGCCTCTACAGATGTGTTTCATCCTGTGCAGCATGAGACCAAATAGTGGGCATTTCTTAGATGCTTTAGGATGAGGAGATTCTAAAATGGTAATGTTCATTGTGGGACTTTCAGGGACTCGTGTCTACTCCCCAAAGCTGTTGTGTGAACTAAAGTAGAATGCATGTAAAACACTGCCCATTATTTACTAGACAGTAAGTACTCAATAAATGATGTAGTTATTATTGTCAGTGGAGTTTTTATTTAAATATGTGTATGGTGGTTGCTTTGAGAATTTTGTCAGCTGTAAGACACTTTATATTACTTATTAAACACGGTTACATAAAGATCCACCACTGCCCTAGTCTAGGAGACAGATAACATGGCACACGCATATAAGTGTATTACGTTTTAATAAGTGAAGATTGTTATAAGGTGTTGTGAGATGGTAACTAAGCATGTGTGGAAATCAAGGATTACAAGGGATATGCCAGTCGCATCAAAGTCAGCTGCCTCCAAATTAACTGTGAGGCTTCAAGGAGCAGAGGTTGGTGAGACTTCATCGTGCCATTGAAAATATGGAGTAGGAGGTACATTGAAAATAAAGCATGCAGATCTCTTCATAGAGGCTGCCTGGATCCTGGATTCAACCAAGGATGTGAACAGAGGCAATTCAGCATTGTCTTTGAGAACTCTTTATCCCCACTGGCAAATTGTCTATATGAAAGAAATACTCCTTAGAAAGTCGGATCAGTATTTGGTTATTACAGCTCAACCTGGCAGAACACCAGGTTCTCTGTCTCTACCACTTACCATCTCTACACGAGATCTTGATAAATTCTCAGTATTTGCTTCTCCTGTTGTCATCGTTGTATCAGCATCTACAACGTGAGCCAAACGTTGTGCTAAATTCCCTCTCTAAAGTTTCTTCCAACTTTAACCTTTCCCAATTTGTATCTTAAACGTGAAATTCATCTTAAATGTGACTACCATTCTCAACCTAAAGTACTAAAATTATTTACTAGCTTACAAGAGCATTCTTTTAACAACTCAGTAGAACTTATCTTATTTCCTATGCACTTCTTGGAATTATTAACTTTGTGTTTGTTTTTTAAGTCTCATTCTTTTGCTGTCACCATTCTTCACGTGTCTTCTAAAGCCACTATAAACGCACTGTCAACACAATTCATCCCAGATAATTTCCTTTGGGAAAAATGAAAGGAGCAGACAGAAGTAATAAAATTTTAGTTCTTCGTTATAAGCAGATATAACAGCAATATTTCCAGTAATTACTATTTGGAATCACAGGTTCATGTAACACTATCTGACTGCATTCAGAGGGAAATTTATGGGAAGAATTTTCAATTACTCACATACTACAAGATTGTGTTGGAGGTACATTTATACTTGGACTAGTAATCAAGGTAAAGTGGTGACATATTTAACTAGCGATTGTGATAAGGTATGGAATCACCATTGGATAGTATTTCTAAGCAAAATAATTGTATACCTAGCTGATGTAACATATTTTGACTTAGAAAATATGTAAAGATACAAAAAAACAAAGAATAGTATGATATATGTAAACCCAATCCAGAATGACTCTATTTCAATGTTGACATACCTGCTTCAGATTTTGTTTCTTGGTTGTGCTTGATTGTCTTGAACACCAACAATCCCTGGCTGATTCTTCCAAATCGCAATTTCCATATCATGTATTAAATGTTTATTGATATGTCATTTACTTTTTAAATAATTTGTTAACTTGAGACTACTGCTCTAAAAAATCCTCAATAGATGTAACTATGATTAAGTAACTATAAAAATGTCTAGTCTCAAATTCAGTTTTGGTAGTCTCAGGATACAAATGTTGGGGCAAAAATTCTGCCCCTTAAGTCACCTTTATATAGACCAGTTCTGTCCAATAGAAATATAATGCCAGACACATAAGCAATTTTAAATTTTCAAGTAGCCACATTTTAAAAAGTGAAACAGGTGAAGTTTTAACATATTTTATTTAGTACAATATATCCAGAATATTATAGTGCAATATATAGTCAACATGAAAACTAGTAAACTCTTTCATTCTTTTTCTGTGCTCATTCTTCAAAGTCTGTATTTTACAGCACATCTCAATTTGGGCTAGTCACATTGCAAGGGCTCTACAGTCATGTGTAACTAGTGGCTACCATATTCGAGAGTACAAGTGTAGAGAGGGTAGGGGTATGACTTACAAGTTCTTAGAGAGACTTGAAAAGTTACTACACTAGCCCAAGAACTCAGTGGTCAGGGACTATCCAAGGGGCATGGTGGGGGTGGAGAAGAGACAGGAGCACACAGATGAAGGCAGCATACATTGCCTGGGATCCATGTGCTTGGGGAGATGGGAAGAAGATACAGTTTAAAATGATCTCATGTATTAGTATCAGGCCTAGTGTTTGGAAGAATGCCTTGGAAATCCAGAAGGAATGTAGGAATTACTGATTGTGAGAGAGGGGAAGGTCCTTAGCAACTGTATGACTCAGCCCACTTTCCGTCACTTAAGATGCTGAGCTCCAGAAAGGAATGACCCACCATCACATATTTGGAACCTGGCCACAATTCCAGGTCTCTTAACTTCAGATCAATATTTCTGTATACTGCACTACCTTGAAGCTTTTAAGCGCTTCCCACAGTTTAATGTTAGAGTGGAGTTAGCAGTAAGAGTAAGAAATATCAGGCAATAAAGTGATGCAATACAGAAAGTTAGAAAACAACCAGACAACCAGACAGGAGTGGGAGCAGACATAAGAGCAGGTTAATGAGAACAACAGAGTCAGGAATGATCAGATTCAAAGACACTTGGAGGGATTCTTTGTATTGGATTTATTTCTGATCTAAAACTCTTTATCTCAACTTCTAGAAACAGAGGGAAGGAAGGAGATACAGAGACAAAAGGAATAATGATATTAGCACACAAGCAAAGAGGGATCCATTGCTTGGAAGTGATGTTTTTTATATAGTTTATTTCATTTCACAATGACTAATTTCTATTCATCACATGTCAAATTAGAGCAACATACCAAAAACCTGAAACAAAAATGGTATTTGTTCTAGTATAAGGCAGAACCCACTTACAGCACTATATACAGGCAAAGTACTTGAGATGGTTTACAAAAAAAGGCACAAGTATAATAGAATTTTAGACAGTCTACTATCCAATTTAAAACTGAACTTCCTAGGAGTTGTCATCCTCACAGCATAGAACTGCCATAGTAGCAGTCATAACAGCTAACATTTGAGTGGTAAGAATGTGACAGGCACTAATCCAAGTGCTTTATACAGATTATTTCATTTTATCCTCACAACAATCATGAGGTAGGCACTCGTATTATTAATTCCACTTTATAGTAAAGGAAACCAAGGCACAGAGATTAAGGAACTTGATCAAGCTCACTCAACTGGTTAGTGGCAGGATTGGGATTCCTACCTGGGGAGCCTGGCTCCAGAATCCATGCTCCCCTACCATACCTTTCCAAGTCTCCTTCACAAACTAGAAACATTAAAAGATAGAATGAATTATAGAGAACCTTCTTCTAGTCGCCTGAACTACAGAAAAATCAAGATCTTGAGACACAGAAGTACATAACTGATAGTGTCCCGACAACATGACCCTAAAGAGTAGTGCCCTATTGTGCCAAGATTCTCAAGCCCACTTAACCTGGAACAGCAGGTTTCCTTTCTGGATTCATGTAATAGTCACCTAACGTTAAAGAGCAAGCTAACAATGGATTGTGTTAGAAACAGTTTTTGCTCACATAGATCCCTGGAGCATCATGTTTATAGTCTGCCAAAATCTCAATGAGGGGAGTGGCACAGGTGACAAAGTTCAATTTAAGTAGAAAAGTGGTAGAGGCCTTTCATGCCTTATTTTGTCTTTTGTTTTGCTGGATTTCTCCTCAAGTTTCCCTTACATGGTAAGTAGGAACCCAAGGAAATAATTGTGTTAGTCAACCCCCAGCACAACACTTAACACAAAGCAGATACTTAGTGTCTGTGAAATGAATATACGACTCTGGCTACAGATTTAGAGCCCATGGGAACCATAACTTAAGCCATAACCCCAAAAATCTCTAAAAGGGACACTACCTGTACTGCTAGCATTTTCTACCAGGTTAAATTTAAACTACTATAATTCTATACTGAAATTTATTCAGAGTAAAATCAAATCAACCAACCAAGAAAATAACAAAATCCGACAGGTATTTTAGAGGTTCCCTTCATGACTAAGTGACACATGTTCCCGTCTCCTTCTCCCAGTTCCTAACAATGGCTTGGCACATAAATTCTCCCTTCGTTCTAATTCTCTTCAATTGATATTTAGTTTCAAAATGCTTTTTAAGAATTCATATATAACTGTTTAACCACCTTCTAAATTAAGTCCTTTCCTCATCTTCATTTCCATTCTACAAACAAGAAATGATTTCCCATAGTAGTTAATGGTATTTTCCGCTACAGCCAGTGAGAAAACATGGGGACGGGAGTAGCGGGTGGGAAGAACACAACTTCCTCTGCTGTCTTCCCTGCAATAAACTGAGCACACACTACAAACGGCAGGCGAAGGTGAGAGAAAAGAGTGAAGATGGTCATGGGCAAATGAAAACTGGTTAACTGTCCATAAAACTATCAAGAAAGCGACCCGTATAACCAGACAGAAAGCAGCCCAAGCACAATATAAATATGACCCCGAATTGACCGGGAAAATGTTTAATAATAAATATTCTTAAAAATCACTTGGTGAGTTCCAGAATGATTCATCAAATAATGGACAATTACATATAATTCACATATTTTAGAAACCAAGTTGACATGATTTAGAAAGAACTATAATCTCTAACATGTTGAAATTTATAGAAGAATGAATTTTTACATCTCATTTGACTCTCACTAAACTCTATGAAGTAAATAAGTATTCTCCCTATTTTATAGATAAATGAAGGACCAAACAGTTAAGGTAATTTGCTTAAGTTATATACATGTAGTGAAACAGCACAGACTTGACTGTTTTATACTTTGGGATAATTTCAAACATTAATTTACTATATGCCACCATAAGGAAAGACCTTTGAATGTGCAATTACACCTCCTTACCTTTCACCTAAGTGACAAGACTTTGTGCTACCAAAGTCTTCCTCAGCTCTGAGGATTAACATATGTCAGTTTGGAGAGGCCATGAAATTTTCCTATAAAATATGGAGGAGAATCTTTCCTTTTGTAATTTCTATATTGCTTGATCTAGTTTTAATGAAAATCTATAATTTTTAAGAAACTATGACTATAGTTATGATCATCCACTTTTAAAGGCACTTAAATAGTTTAAAATATTTTAATACATCCTATTAAACAGAAAATAATGTAAGCAATTTCCCTTCTAGAAGCATCAGTTGTGTGGTTTTGTGTATTTTAGTCATACTCTCTGAGTCTCAGTTTCCTCATATGTAAAAACAGAATCAGGAGGGGACATATAACAAGACTTACTTAGCATCTGATGTTTTCCATGCACTAGTGCTCTACATATACTAACTCAGTTCTCAACAATGCTTTGAGATAAACATGACTATTATCTCTGTTTTATAGATGAGAAAACTGGGGCACAGAAAGCTTACATAATTTGCCAAGGTCAGCTAGCAAGTGGTAGAACCAGGATTCAAAACCTGGCAGTCATTATTCTCAATGGTAAGCTATACTGCTGCCTGGATTTATTATGAAGATTAAATGGAATGATGCACATAGGATGCTTAGCACAGTGCCTGGCATATAGTGAATGTTCAATAAATCTTATTTGGTATCAAAACAAAATGAACTTTAAAATAATACAGAGTATTTTGTAGCTATATTTGAAAAAACATACATGTATTTTTATCACAATATATACAAAATAACTTTTTATCACCAAATAGATTTTTCTATCTTTGAAGTAACTACCTTCTAGGATATGTATTTTCCATTTTTCCTTTTTTGCTAAATTAATGAAGCATCTATATACCCAGGAATATAAATTAGAATTTATCTGAAAATACTACAAGGAAATGGTTGTTAGTCAAATATTCTCTCCTGCTGGACAGAGAGAGAATATCAGTAGCATCTTCATTTTTTTTAGCTATGAAGACTTTTTCTTACATTTCACATTTAAATAATGCACTACTAATAATTCAGATGGAGCAACTGACCTGTATCACCATCAATAAACATTTATTAAGAGTCTATACCCCACAGGTCAGATTTTCTTCAATATATTAGAAGTAATTGAGCTTTCTGTTTGGACTGACTTTCTGAGAAGTAACTTGTGTTTTTCTGCCCAGTATAATAAGCAGGTATTTGTCTCTCTGACCTCGTGTAAATCTACAAGAATTATTCCCAAAATGTCGAAAGTAATGGATTCATTTTATCATACACAAGTTGGAAAAGATGTCAAATGAAAATGTGAGGGCAAAGTCTTCTAGGACATAATTACCCTAAACTGAAATAAACTGGTGATTTTTTTTTTAAATACCTGAAATACCTAAAATACCTGAATAAAAAGTATTAAACTCAGCCAATTACATGGGTATTTTACCTATATAATGAATGTTTCCGACCAAAGTACTGATTTTCATTCTAATGCCTGGATGTTATGTTAAGTTAGTTTGTATATAAAACCAATTAAACTAAATAGTAACACAATATTCCAAAGTAGCCCATATTATGAATGCATGCTATTCATAATAAAAACTGGCCCAAACAAACAAAAATCCTACTTATAAATAAAGATGTATCATTTACTACAAGGTGATACGTGGAATATATTAATAATGCCAAGCAAATCATTTTTTTCAATCTAATAATTCAAGAACAACTATTATAAGGTTAAGTTTTATTTTTACTATATACTTGCAATTGAACACAAGACACTACTTTCTCCATCTTCTCAAATGTGAGAATATGGATATATATTTGGCAGTTACTTTGTTTTTATACTTGATGGGCAAATTATATATATATATATATAGTTATTTTTTAATGGTTAATTTAGATCAATTGACAAAGAACTATAAAGAAAACGTAATTATAAACCATGTAATATTACACAGAAAAATAAAGCTTATGTAATTTGAATATAAAGAAAAATTGGTACCACTCTACATGAAAAAATCACATGGAAATGAAACATATGAAAGAAATCATGAGTATGTATAATGTAAGGATTAGTCAGATTGACACTTTAACTCATCCAACAGCTAATTTTAGGTATTTGACATATTTCACTACAGCTATCCTAATAATTATAGAATTGCCAACCAATTAAGACTTGCCATGCATCTTATAAATTATGTAGATGACTTTATATGGCCAAACTAATATACTGCTTCAAAATTTTGAGTATATTAATGTGTTTAAAAAAAAAAAAAAGCTTGCTCAATACCTAAGAAATAGGTACCTAAGAAAAAACATTTTGGTCTTATAAATTAAGAATGTTGGTGAATTTTTGGTTCACAAAATGTTAAATAGCACAGACATAAGAGACAGTGAGATATTTTATTTTTTTAAACTTTTATCCAAACATACCTTTTCTAAAAAATAAAAAATAAAACAAATAAAAGCATGCACATTGATGGCATTGTTATAAAGAAAAACTAAGTAACAACTAAGCTGCAAATAAACAACAATAATACAAACAAAAGCTTAATTGATACTGTGTGGAAATGATTTACAGATAGGCATAGAAATTTAGAAAATAATAATTCAAATCAAAATCAATGCATGTTAATGAAAAGCTTCTAATTTTCCAAAGATCCTGATACAATTTTTAAAATAAATCAACAAATATTGTATAGACCTTTTGTGAGAAGAATACTAGTACAGTGAGAAGAAACACAATGTTCAAGGTGATCTTAACGCAGGTCACTGCCTTCTTAAAATCACTTATAATCCACATAATTGCAATGGCATTGCTTGTTAAAACTTAAAGTGAGAACAAACCCATGATGTTCAAAATAAGTTCTAACTTCAGGACTGTTAAAAATTATATTAACAAAGACATGAGATATATCTTATCTTAATTTCACTTTACAGGTAAGAAGAAATTACAATTCAGCATGAGAGCACTTTCCAAAAGTTTTACTCGCGACCCTACTCATAATTAAACCAATTGTAACCTGTGGGAGTGTGTACACATGAATGTGTGTACACACATATGTATGATATGTGCATATTAATTCACACACATAACTCTTCAAAGGTGCTGCTTGAAAGGCTTACCCTCTGGTTTTGGAGAAGCAGTATAATAAAACCAGACAAAAGTTCCCTTTATTTTTTTTACTTTATCATGATTCACTTGGTGTATTTCATCTGTCACTAATATAACAATTTCACAACAAATATCCATAAGCAATAAGCAGAAACGTTACCTTAAAGGACTGGTAGACAAGTTTAAATTATAAAATAAAATAAGAGCAGATCACATGTTTAAAAAAAAAAAAAAAGCTTTTCTTCCATGGGATATATCATTCCTTGTCAGAAAATCGTATAATTTGGTTCTTGGAATACAGCTCTCATCTTGAGGTGATGCATGGTAATCATGTAGCCTCACTGAAACTAATGAGTAAAGAACAAATTCACTGAGTCCTGATGAATTAAATCTGTATCTCACTGACTTGAGGATGGTGAATTTCTTGAAACAAGACAAATGCAAATGCCTTTGCAGGAGATGGTGAAACTTGAAGAGCTTAAAGAGTTCGACTTTGTAACAGGACAAATACTGGTTGGCTATGTATTTCTTCATTGCAAGTCTACTGTGAAAGCCATCGAGCAGCACCACTTAATGTAAGCCAAATGAAAAGGACTAGAATACAGTGGAATTTTTCATGATAACATACAAAATAATTTTGGATTAAATATTTTGCTAAATCAGAGTAACAGGCAAAAGGCACATGCTAGTAAATCTAGTCCGAACATTTGAAGGCTCCTGTTACCTCAAATGTCTCTAGACTCAGGGTCCAACAAAGTCCACACTGATTGTTTTGATATAAAAAATAATAGGAAACCTTAATCTTCTCAAGTACTTATGGCACAGATGTTGCAAAGTACTATCAGCTTAGCCAAAATCTTCAAAATGCCAGGCAATTTAAAGTTCTGCTGTAACAAATCAGAGTCACAACTTTAACTAAAACTTAATTCTCGTATTTTATACATTCTTTTGTGTAGAGTACAGGGTGTGCAAATTAAGCTGTTTCAATAAATACTAGAAATGTTCATTGTCTAGCAAATATAAAGTGAAATCAGGTAATAACGCAACACAATAAAAACATACGCTAAACAATTTCTTCTCCGTGAATATTATTTGCCCCTTTCCTTGAATAGTTTGATACTTAAATACAATTTCTTTGATTGACTTGGAGAAAATAAGCAAAAAGCAAAATATTACACAGTTGCAAGATACTAACTGCTTTAGTATAAGAGTTTGGGACCAGTCAAGTTGTAAAATAACAAATATAGTGAAATATACTGCAAATTAATGTTCATAAATACAGCTACTAAATTATATAACAATAACAAATTACACAGTCCTAATAATCTTCTGCAGTTGACATTAGTTCATGGGAAATGCAAAATATAGCATTAACTCCAATTAGCTTTTACCTTTCCAGCAATTTCAGTTATAAAACTTGTAAAACCATATGCTTGTCAAAAACCCACTGCATATAGGCTTTAGTCACAAATTCTATTTTATCCAAAGTTCAATCAACAAGGCTTTATTTACACGTCTTAGTAAACCCAGTAACAATCCGAAGTATATGCAGCCACCAATAATAGACAATGTAGCACATTCCATTGTCCAGAGAAGGCTACTTGTTTATGCTTTAATACTAACCCATAAGCAGCCAATTAAGGTTCCATATATCCATGTTTTTACATATAGTTTCCTTCCAGCCTCTGTCATAAGCATACTAGCAGTCAAGCCACTTAAGATCAATAATGATGGTAACGTCTTCTTGACACTTAATTTGGAATTAACACTTTTCCCAGGAAATTTGTTTCTTCTTTCTGGGTCCAGTGAATCATAGAATTCTATAAGCAATCTACGACCAAAATAAAAATAAATAAAATTTAAAGTTTCAGTTTTAGTCATTTCAGTATTTCAATTCAACAAATATTTACTGAGTGCCTATTATATGCTGGGGAAGTTATAGGTCCTTCAAAAATAAGGATGAATAAGGAAACATCCAGAGACTTGGTTTAATAGGAGTCTAGACCTTTAAAATACCTTTAATATGCTGTATAATTAGCATAGATGAATTGTATTATAATAATATTTAAAAACTGATGATTTTAAGTTATTCTATGGCGAAGTTTTTGTTTCTAAACTTTAGGTCTATAAAATTTTGCAGTGATCTGACACACATGGATAATTACCCATTTTAGCTTCTCTTCCACCTTCCCCAATCCTTACTCCTCCCACCTACAGCTTCCATTCTATTCAAAGTCAAAGAAAAGATTAGTGGCTCTTATTGTACAGATGGAGTTTCTCCACAAAGCCCTTATTTGCAAGGAATTATAAAAGCAGGTAAAAGAAAAAGGCATAATTAACTTATTTTCCCAGTCTATTAAAAAACTATAACAGAACATACTCAGAATAAAAATCTCAAATGCCAACGTACAGAAACAGAAAGTCCTTCTGTTGCCTCATAAATCATATTCCCTAGAGAAAACCACTGTTTTAAAATGTCCAGATTCATCCTAAACATATACATGTAGCATAAAATAAATTAGATATTAAACATAAGGTACAGTCTTTTTTTCTGAGAACAGATTTTTATGTCAATACACATAGATATTAGTTTAAAAATTTCTTCTGTGACCAAAGGGCCATAAAATGGCTGGTTTAATAAACTATGCTATGTACAACTGAGCCAATGAAATAAAGAAATTTAGCATAAAGTTTATTTCATTTTCAACCCATTAGATTTTCACTAATTTTCACTTGTTAAAGTTAATCTGGAAGGGTTAATAAAGAAATATTTTCTATGATAAAACAAAGAAAGGAAAACAATGGCAGTCTCTTTAGAAGAATCATATTAGGAGAACAAAACACTTGGGTATATTTTCTGAATATAAATAAAACTTTGGAATTATTATTTTTTTTGTCTTTCAAAAAACCCCATAATTTTCAATGTGGTCTTAGTGAATGGTACATCCTATAACTAATGGATCCATTTCTTCAAAGAGGATAAAAATTATAGATGCTTCAAACATATCTTTCAAAAAGTAGCATATGCATCAGAAAGGATAAAACTTCCAGAGACAGCAAAACAAAAAGTAAATGAACAGTATACTTTCAAGTTTTCACATCCAAGAAAACATTTTCTTGTAACAAAAAGCAATTTCTAAATATCATTTCTAGACCTTAGACCCACTTTTTATTTTCCTAAAAAGAAAATTCTAAAATTTCTAATTTTACTTGGATTAAATCAAAGTAATATTAATTTACCCCATCGATGTCATTTTCTGCTTTAAGAGTGTCTCCTTAGTAAGTTGCATATCATACTCAGTTTGACCCCTTTAGACTATGCCTCATGTAAAAGGCATCTGAATATGCCCATAATTTACTTATGGGTAACTTTCAGCAAGGTTCAATACCATTGTTTGCTCCAAAGTGATACTACTAACATGGACAAATATAAGGTCAATCCCCAAAACCAGTTAAGCCCCAAAAATCTAACAGACAAAAAAAGTCATTTTGGCAGTAAAAATTTCAATTGTCCTGTCCTCTCCCAACAAACATACCTGCATCATCTGAATGCACATCATCCACAAACCTCTATTCCTTGAATCCTGCCTTTCCACTCACTGTTGACCTGACAGCTGGTGCCCCAATAATTACACCACTTAATCTGACCTGGAAGCCACAGTTTGGGCATCTTTTTTTTAGTTTTTTAATCTTTTCACATAATAAAGTCTAGGAAACACTGTAAATGAAAATAGGTGAGCCCACCATAACAAGATCTTTTACAGTAACTTATAAAAGTAAAGTTGAAAACATGAACAGATTACATGGAGTAAGATTTGACTTGAGCTTATTAAAAGCATTACTGAGATGATAAAAATGCTTAGTTTCAAATTCTTACTACAGTGAAATTCAGTTGAACCAAAGCTTCTAAAGTGCTAGAACTGTTACTCACTTATCTTTTATTTCAAAACGTTCATGAAGCCATCTTCTCATATATGCTGGTTCTTCTGGGACATCTTTTTTGTCTATTCGATCAATGTGAATATGAATTTTTGGACATTCTTTGCAGAGAAATTCTAACAAAGAACAAAAATATTTCATTTTTTTACTATTTTAGAACTCTTGATTAGATAATGGACTTCAAATGAAAATAAGACAAAGGAGTAAAAATTTATGAAAAAGTATAGATTCTTTCCTTAGTCAAAAAAAGTTAAAAATAAAATAAAATTATAAACTGGTGGTATGGGGTTTCAAGTTGAAGTAAAAGAATATGTTGTAATTTGCACGTTTACCACAATTACAGAAGTCATTAAGTTAAATCAATAGAAACATGTTATTTTTCATGTAATAACTTCTAATTCCACAAGCAGCACAGGAATAGGAAGCTTGGCTCTACTAGAAGTACATGCCCCTGCCTTGGGTTTTCATATGCAGAAGCTTCTTGTCTCAGATCTCAGCTCAGCCATCTTTGCAGAGGGCCTTCCTTGACTGCTAGATGGGACAGGGCTTCCTCCAAGCCTGACACGTTATCCACCTGAAATTGGTGACCATTGTCACACCAATCACCTTCATTTAGACCACAGTCTCCCATTCCCAATCATATCACTTGTCACACATTATTACTGCTGTTTTACCTACTAAGCCTGTGAGTTGCATGAGGGCAGAAATGGAGGCTGCTACGTTACTACAGTATCTCTGGATATGGCAAATAACTGGACACAGAGGCATTTTTACCTCAATTCCTAATTTCTGAATTTGACATATAACCTTGTCATACTGACTGTGACACATTCAAAACAAACTTGGGAGAGATATTTCTTCTCCTCTGGGACTTCACCATTGCTTTCTAATCACTGGTATGCCTTCTTGATTTTCTGATTCTTGACATTTTTAACATATTATAGTTGGTTTAAGACCCAAAATTCTTACTGTGGAATAAAATAGAGTTCTTAAGCATGCTACATTTGGAAAAAAGAAAAAAAAAAAGAGTGAGAGAGACAGAACTTTTTCAGCCCAAATTGCACAAGGGATGAGGCCAATATTTACTGCAAGATGACAAAAGAACTCTGAGGCTCGGAACTACCTTCTTTAGAGTTAGCACTCCAGGGAGAAATGAGAATATTAGCATATTTGATATGTTGTGCTTTTGTTTTCATTTGTCTCTAGATATTTAGCAATTTCTCCTTTAACCCACTGATTGTTTAGGAGTATGTTCTTTAACCTCCAGATATTTGTGAATGTTCTAGATCTTTGATGGTTATTGACTTCTAGTTGTATTCCATTGTGATCAGAGAATGTGCTTTGAATAATTTTAATCTTTTTAAATTTATTAAGGCTTGTTTTATGCCCCAACCTATGATCTATCCTGGAAAAAGTTCCCTGAGCACTAGAGAAGGTATATCCTGGTGACTTGGGATGTAATGCTCTATATATGTCTATTAAGTCTAATTCATTTATTGTTTAGGTTCTCAATTTTCTTACTGGTCCTCTGTCTGGTGGATCTATCATTGGGGAGAGTGGTGCATTGAAGTCTCCCACAATTACTGTGGAAACATCTATTGCTTCCTTCAGTTTTGCCAATGTTTGTCTCATGTACTTTGGAACACCCTGATTGGCTGTAAAACATGACTGTTATTTCTTCTTGTTGAATTATCCCTTTTATTATATATAGTGCCCTTTTTGTCTCTTATGACATCCTTGCATTTAAAGTATATTTTATCTGAAATTAATATTGCTACCCCTGCTTTTGGCTATAGCTTGCATGGAGTACTTTTTTCCATCCTTTCATTTCAATTTCTTTGTGTCTCTGTGCCTAAGATGAGTCTCTTGTAAACAACATATTGATAGTTCATATTTTTTAATCCATTCTGCCAATCTATATCTTTTAATTGGGAAGTTTAATCCATTCACATTCAATGTTATTTCTGTGAAGGCAGTTCTTGCATCAGCCATCTTATCCTTCAGTTTTTATTTGTCAGATGTATTTTTTCCTCTGTCTAATTCCTTTAAGGTACCCTCACTAAAACTCTTCAGTTCTGTGCTCTTCTCCAGACCTCACTCTTCCTTCTTTTTATCTCAGCTGGTAGAGCTCCCTTTAGTATTTCTTGTAGGGCAGGTCTCGTTATCAAATTCTCGTAGCGTTTGCTTGCCTGTGAAAATTTTAAGCTCTCCCTCAATTTTGAAGGAGAGCTTTGCTGGATAAAGAATTCTTGGCTGGCAATTTTTCTCTTTCAGAAATTTAAATATGTCATACCACTGCCTTCTCGCCTCCAGGGTGGCCGCTGAGTAGACATTACTTAGTCTTATGTTGCTTCCTTTCTCTCCTGCTGCTTTCAGAACTTGCTCCTTCACTTCAGCATTTGACAATCTGATCAGAATATGTCTTGGAAGGGGCTTATTTGGATTTATTCTATTTGGAGTTTGTTGGGCATCTATGATTTGTATATTTATGTTGTTCAGAAGGGTTGGGAAGTTTTCTCCAGCAATGTCTTTGAATGCTCTTCCTAGTCCTTTACTCTTCTCTTCCCCTTCTGGAATGCTGATGATTCTCATATTTGTGCACTTCATGTTGTCCATCATTTCCCTGAGATCTACTTCAAATTTTTCGATTTTTGTCACCATTCGTTCTTTTGTGCTTTCACTTTCCATCACGCTATCTTTGAGCTCACTAATTCTTCCCTTACCTCTTCAGATGTGGTCTTGCGTGTCTCAAGAATCTTTTTAATTTGATCAACAGAATCTTTTATTTCCACAAGATCCACTATTTTCTTATTTACTCTTGCAAATTCTTCATTTTGCTCTTCTAGGGTCTTCTTTATATCCTTTATATCCTGAACCATGATATTGATGTTTGTGGGTACTTCTTTGATTAACTGCTCCAAATTCTGTGTCTCCTCTGGCTTTTTAATTTGGTGTTTGGATTATCCATATCTTCTGGTTTCTTCATAAGTTTTATAATTCTGTGTTGTTTTTGGCCTCTTGGCATTAGCTTATCTTGATAGGGTTCTTTTAGGATATGCAGACTTATCTGAACACTTATCCATAATTTGACCGAGCTACAGCTTGGTGGAGTGCACTTTCCCTGATCAATCAGCACATGGCACTCCTGAGCCACCTCTTACCCTCAAGCCGGTTCTCCCCAACTTCATCTATGCACTAACGGGGAGTCCAAACCATGTAGAACTCTAATCAGTGTACCAATTTTCCATGTGCAGTGGGGACCACCAGCCCTGTGGGTAGGAGCATGCCCTACGCAGTTTAGCAGGGAGACCACTCCAGGATATGGTGGTCCCAGCCTTTCCTGGGGCAGCAGGTGGCGTACTCTGGGGCTGCAGACCTGCGCAACTTCCCCTCCAGTTCAAATGCCCTGCAGTCCCTCTCTGCAGGGTGCCCATGGGTCCCTGGGATTGGGGAAACATTTCCAGCACTTCCGTATGGCACCCCCGCTCTAGGCTGTGTATATCGTGAGCTTCTGTGGAGAACAAATGGATGCCATCACAAGCCTGCCAAATCCCAAATTTCCTTAAGGGAGCTCTTGTCTGTAGCGCTGTGAAGGGGTGTCTCCCAGCCAGCTACAAAGATGGCTGCATGGGGTGTGGAAAACTATTCCCTTCCTTGATCATCTGCCTGCTACACTGGCCAGTCCCCAGCATGGGGGTTCTTGGCTGTGGGTCTGTGAAGGGTTATCATCCATGCCAGGTACGAGGAGCGTGCCCGGGGAGTAGAAGGATACTCCCTACCATACTCTGTGGCTCCAGCTGCCCTTTCCCCTAACCCTAACCCTAACCCTAACCCCAACCCTAACCCTAGCCCTTTCCCCTAACCCTAACTCTAACCCTAAAGTTGGCATTCTGGGCCAAACACTCACCCGAACACCGCCTCTCAGTTTCTCCAAGCACATAGTCACTATGGGTGTAGAAGTCCCTGCCCAGATGGTGGCACCTTGGAATCACTGTTCTCGAGCATTTCTGTCCTTTATTTGGTGTTCTTCATAGAGGAGAAGTTTGCTCTGTCTCTCCTAATCCACTATCTTTTTGCCTTCCTCTACATCTCAGCCATGCTCTGTTAATGCACAGGCACAGGCTCCACTGTCTCCAAGCATTGGAATGTCGGCACTTTCCCTAAACACTAGGGCACAAGGTCTGCCCTGTGAGTTCAGTGGCGGAACTGCCTTTTCCACACATGTGGGTGAGTCTCCTTTCTTGGCCTAAGGTCTCTACAATCCAGGCCTTGGCTTCCATTGTTTTGCCCTTGAAGTCATTCTTCCTTCAATTTGTCCCTTCTCTGACCCTTTCAGGCCAAGCTGGCAGATTTGGCACTCAGTAATGGCTATAGCTAGGTCAGCCTTGGTGAATGGGATTCCATGTCCATGTTGCTCAGTCTATGCATAACCTCCATCCCTACCACCACTACCACTCTGGCCCATTAGGCAGTGACAGGAGTGGCAGAAAAAGAGGTCAACTGGTATTCACAGAAAGGGCCAACCTATCCACTTGATTAAAATCCTCTTCTGCTGAGTCACCCTCTGGCGAATTTTCACCTGGTATACAAATATCTTCATGTTTTTCACCCATTCAGAAAGTTATAGCCACATACCTCTCCCCCAGACCTCTTTCTCACCAATTTTCCAATCAAGTTTCTTCCAAGTCCCTGACCATCTAGCCAAACCATTGGCCACAGCCATGAATCAGCACATAAATGCACCTCTGGCCATTTCTTCTTCTAAGCAAAATGAACAACCAGGTGTGCTGCTCTAAGTTCTGCCCTCTAAGAGGATTTCTCTTCACTACTGTCCTTTAGGGATGTTCCAGAAAGGGTCTGTAGTGCTGCAGCTGTCCACTTTTGAGCAGTACCTTTATACCATGTAGAACCATCTGTAAACCAGGCCCTAGTTTTCTTTCCTCAGTCAACTGATGAAAGGGAACTCCCCAAGAGGTCATAGTAGTGGGCTGGGAAACAGAAGGTTATGTGGCAGGACTGGGGGCCATGGGCATTTGGACCACTTCCTTGTGTAACTTACTTGTGTCTTCAGGGCCTGCTGGAGCCTGATCTTGTACATACCACTTACATTTTATGATGGAGTGTTGCTGTGCAGATGCAACTTTATGGTTTGGCAGGTCAAGCAATGCCCAGTTCATGAGGGCAACTCAGTCCTCGTGGTAATTTGGTGGCCTATGGTTAAGCATTTGGTCTCTACTAAGGCCCAGTATCAGGCCAAAAACTGTTTCTCAAAAGGACAGTAGTTATCTGCAGAGGATGGCAGAGCTGTGCTCCAGAATCTTAAGGATCTGCACTGTGATTCTCCTCTAAAGGCCTGCCATAAGCTCCAAACAGCACCTCTATTTGCCATTGAAATGTCCAGCATCATTGTATCTGCTGGATCATATGGCCTAAGTAGCAGAGCAGCTTGCATGACAGTCTGGACCTGTTGCAGACCCTCCTCTTGATCTGGTCCCCACACAAAACTAGCAGCTTTTTGGGTCATTCAGTAAATGGGCTAGACTAACCAGAATAGCACACCCAAATGAGGAATATGTTGCCTCCAAAACCCACACAACACTTTTTGGCTAAATACTCTACACAACTGCTCTTCTCTATTTCTTGTGTCAATATGCAGCATTTTGGTCACCAAAAAATATTCTGTATTCTTATATACCTTTAGGAGTAAATTGGAAAATGTGATTTTTTGATATTCTTGCTTTGAAATTCCTCAAATTCCATTTTCATTTAAATAGTCAAAGACCTGTTTAAAAACTACTTCTAGAGACAAGATCGTGCAGTGATTAAGAGCATGGACTATGGAGTCAAGCTGCCTGAATTTAAATGCTTTGCGCAACCCTTGGCAAACCTGTTAACCTCTAGGACTAGCACTCAGAGCAGTGCCTAGCACATAGCATGCCTTAAGTGTTAGCTATAACAATTTTTTAGCCTCAAATTACTTTTCATCACACCCTATTATTACTATTTCTCATTTATAAAAACACAGATCCTGACACCAATTTTCCTATTTCCATTTGATTATCTATACTTCTACTCAGCATTTCCATAATTAAGTAGTAATCCAGTTAACATTATATTTTATCCTTGATATTTCAAGCACTGATGCAGAACTGTAGACTATAAGGAAAACATAACAGACAGATTGCATTTCAAGTATCAGAAACGAAAGACTTTGAACTGAAGTGCTTAAAATGTGCCAGCAATGCCTCTAACAAGACACAGCTTAGGAAGGAATATGCATTTATACCATGAGAAAAGGACTCTGAAATCACAGAGGTGCTTTTGAATTTTTCTTTCCCTAAAAGTTACACGGTACTTTGAGGTTTATAAAATAATTTTGTGTAAATTATATCTCTGATCTTCACAATTCTATGTAGGCAAGTACTATTATTATTACCTCTTTGTGTGAATGAAGAAACTAAGGTTCAGGTAGGACCAAGATGCAGAGTAGTGGGGGCAAAACAAAATCAGCCACATCCTTGCAGCTAAACTCCCCAAACCGACTTATTATAAGAATATCATTAGATAACCTGGAAATGGCTAAATATTAAATGACATTCAGGAGGTCCATAATTATACAGCGAAAGTGTCCCATAATTGTATAGGGAAAAGTATTCTAATTAAGTTGTATATTTTTCCTAACTATATATTTTCTAGTAGAACACGAAGGCAAACCGATATGATAGGTAATGATAGGGTGTGCCGGTTTAATGCATTATGTCCCCCAAACGCCATTATCTTTGATGTAATCTTGTGTGGACAGATGTATCAGTTTTGATTAGATTGTGATTCTTTGAGTGTTTCCATGGAGATATGCCCCACCCAACTGTAGGTGATAACTCTGAAGAGATAATTTCCATGGAGGCATGGCCCCACGCATTCAGGGTGGGCCTCGATCAGTGGAGCCATGTAAATGAGCTGATGGACAGAGGGAAATCAGTGCGGCTGTGAGTGATGTTTTGAGGAGCAAGCTTACTGGAGAGGAACGTCCTGGGAGAAAGCCATTCTGAGGCCAGAACTTTGGAGCAGACACCAGCCACATGCCTTCCCAGCTAACAGAGGTTTTCCGGATGCCACTGGCCATCCTCCAGTGAAGGTACCCGATTACTGATGTGTTACCTTGGACACTTTATGGCCTTAAGACAATAACTGTGTAACCACATAAACCCCCTTTTATAAAAGCCGATCCATCTCTGGTATCTTGCATTCTGGCAGCATTAGCAAACTAGAACAATATCCTTTATCCATTTTTCTTTTGAGTTATTGGTCATCTTATCAATTTGAAGTTTTTCTTCTAAAACTGGTGTGAGCTTATTTGATCCCTATGTAATTAATTTTACAATTATAATTGTACTTTGGAAAAATCCTTGATACCTAAAGAACACACTCAATACAGTATTAGATAATTTAATAGTGCAGTTCTATGTCCAGATAGCATATGTATAATGTCAGGCGGAACAATTTCTATCTTGCTAACTTGAATATTCTCTAGATGTCATCTTTCTGAAATAAATAACACTTAGAATATGAAATCTGTGGCAGAGGTTTACTGAAATTAAAAGTAAGGTATAATTCTATTTTATACCTTGAGAAAGTATTTATCAACTATTCTTATTCTAAATGCTTCAGTAACATTTGCTTTTGTAAATGCTACAAATGCTGCTAAGAATATTGTTCTATAAAATTTCCAAGACACATCCAATCCAGAGGAATGTTTTAGGAGTAGATTTAAATGTAAAATGTGCTGGTGGGTCATATTTTGATGCCTATAAGAGGTCCTATTGACATAAGCACTCTGACAAGCATGTTACTTCAAACTCGAAACAACTGCCAAGGTAAACTATCAAGTCAATTCAGTGTAGCCAGGTGCTCCATCCCTTGCCACAGCTTGAATGGATACTTTGAAAAGGGAATGACAGTGCTTCTTAAGGGCAACTTCAAAGATTGTGACTCCATATACTTCCATTTTTGCCTATTCCCATGTTTAAATATCTGCCTTTGTTTATGGTTTACTAAAATATTCTGTTCACTTAAAAATGTATTTTTTCTTGTTACATCTAACACAGACATAGACACAGACAATATCACAAAGGAATTTAAAACTTAGCATGTTTGAATAAAAAGTCACACAACCTTCTTTCTTGTCAATGACATTGAATTTCTTAAATATTTTATGAAAACTACACATAAAAGACAAGCACTGACCCATGATGCACACTTCAATTCTGCCAGGTTAGTGTTCCTTTCCTCACTGACTCCTTTAATTTATGTAGCTTCCTATTTTTATGTACGAACTTCAGGCAGCAAGAAGCTGGGCTAAGGATAATGGGTGAGTCCAAAGGATTAATACTGCAGCCAAGAAATACCAAACTTATCAAGACCAATGAAATTTCAACTTTTACTTATTAATAATATCTTGAAAATTTTATCAAATAAATGTAATGAAGTAGAATACACTTACCAATTTTTAAAAATTGCATTACACATTCATAAATGACTTAACTGAAAATATAAAACTTACCAGTCATGGATGGTGCTTCTTTTCGCTGCCCTTTATCATCTATAGTCCCTTCATATGCCACTGTAACATCATAAATTGCATCTAAATAATTCTTCATAGAATTAAAAGCAACATGAGTTGCCTTTACTCTTGGTGTCAGCACATGTTTCAACACTGTAAAACCTAGAAAAGTAGTTGATTCTGTGTAACCATAAACTAGTTAAAAAACACCTCTACAATAGAAGATATTAAATTCGACATCCAAATTGTTTAAATTTCCAAAAATAGACTAGAATATCTTAAGGCCATAACCTCACATCGATAGGACTTTATAGTTTAAAAAGAACTCTCACACGCCGTTTTCCATTTAATATAACAATCATTTAATACATATTTATTAGACATTTACACATACAAGACACTGTGTTGGAAGCTATGGGAAAATTGGCTCTTAAGAAGCTTGTCAGAATCCCTTCAATGTAGTAAACCCTGACAAGGGCAAAATATATTATTCTCATGTCTGGCAAGTGAATAAAGGCGGTGGCATCTTGCCCCACGGTCACTCAACATAATCAGGAGTACAATTCATATTTTATGACTCTTATTCCATGATTCTTTCAGATCCATTTCTATTCAACTAGATACATGGGGGAAATCACCTAAATGACCCCACTGAGTACAATATCTGAAATAAGAGTTACTGTGGTCTGTATAATGTGAAATATTGGCCTGAGACTTCTAGGATAAACCAAAGAATCTAGCTTCTTGGTACACTTTTTAAAAATTCAGATATAACCCATGTATATTAAATTCACCACTTTAAAGTGTACAATTCAATGTTTTTTTAGTATATTCACAGAATTGTGCAACCATCACCACTGTCAAATTCCGGAACCTGTTCATTACCCTAAAAAGACATCCTGTTCCCATTAGAGGTCATCCCCCTTCCTCCGGCCCCTAGCTGCCACTAATCTACTTTCTGTCTTTGCCTATCCTGGACATTTCATATTAATGAAACCATACAATACATGGCCTTTTGTGTCTGATCTTTTTCAGTCAGCATAATGTTTATGAGTTTTATCCCTGTTATAGCATGTAAAGCACCTCATTTCTTTTTGTGGCTGAATAATATTTCATTGTATGCATATACTACATTTTGTTTATCTGTCCATCAGTTGGTAGTAGACATTTTATTTGTCCACTTTTTGGCTATTATGAATAATACTGCTATGAATATTCATGTACAAGTTTTTGTATGAACATGTTTTTGATTCTCTCTGATGTAACTGATATACTTTTAAGAGCTTCTCTGAGAAAATATTTCAATCTATATAAAATAACTAATTGCATATTTATTAGTTTCCCTATTAGTGTAAAGAATTTGTTCTTCTCACCTTCCTATTTCTTACTATCTTCTTTTCCCTTGATTAGAATATTTACAGAGAAGTCAACATAAAAGTGGGCCTCCAGAAGAAGTGACATGAAAATAGACTAGAAAAACTTTGACTTGAATTTTCTACTGCTTCTCTCTTGGGAAAATTAGCTGCATAAAGAAGAGCAGCTATAGTATGGTGGGATCTTCCTGCAGAAGAATTTTTAAAATGCAGGATTGGTGTGGGAAAGAAAAATGATTCCCACAACCACATATCTGACAATTCCCCAGGGAAGAAGCAGTTTAATTTGCAAATGTATAACAAAAATTTGAATAGTACACCAGGCTGGGAAATATTTATTTGTCAATTAAATTAGTTAACACTTCCTTCTTTACTACTGGAGCTCATACAGTTTTATTAAGTCAAAAGTTTAACAGTATAACTCTTTGATAGACAGTAAGAACAACTAAATGAAAGAAAAAAAAACAGTAAAAGTTTGAAATCAATTTTGTGACAAATGGATTAGAAATAACCACCAATATGTAAACAAAAATAAGAAAAAAAATCTTTCCACTGAGGACTGCGATAGGATCAGCTCTATTTTATTACTCTAAAAAACATTCTCTTATATCGAATCCATATCCTGCATATTCATGTTCCTTTTATATTCCAGCTCTTGAAAATACCCAGCAAGGAAGGTGAAAAACACACAGATTGTTTCTTGAGTATCACTATAAATACAATTAGAAAGTTCTCTCACTTCTTTCCTTCATTCCTATCCTTTTTAAACAATGATCAGCATAGAAGAATAAAAATTCTAGACTGAAAAATATAAGGTTTGAGTTTGGTCTTCCAATATAATTCTTTTCTGTTTTTGTATCCTGAACCACCTATGATCTTTGATTCAATAGTAAATGAGGCTCGTAAGATTAATTTTGTGGCCTTACTAGAACAGGCAGCATTCTGCAGCACTCTGTAAATTATTGTAAAGATTAACAGATATCTAACAGCACAAAACAGCAATAGGAGCTCAACAACTGGCAAAGAAAATACCACTACAGAAATGTAGAAGAAAAAGAAGTCACTTCTTGATAGACTTGCTGGATTTAAATAAAAAAATAACCTAAATGGTTAGGTAACATAACCTTAGAACCATAATTGTAGAAAGGCTATTTTTACCCACTGTGTAATTTTATATTATTATATAATTTTATTTATATAATATTATATTTATATATCTTATGTTTAAGATTTCCTTATTAAATGTTTTGCCATTCTTTTCTGAAATGCAAGTCCTCTGTTAACGCATTTGAAAATAAAATTCTCTTAAATAAAATTTTTATTTAAAATTACTATTACAAAATTGAGCAGCCCTAAATACATACCTTGTTTATTTGACATTTAATAGTTTCCTGAAAAAACAATACCTATATTTTAGACCTTTTGTAAATCTTAATTTTTGTCATGGGGAAATTGCAATTAAACAAAATCTTGACTAATGTATTTTGAAATGTAAATAAGTGATTTTTTTTAAAGAATGACTAATATTTATTTTCAAGTCAGAAGAAATTCAGAGATTGCTAGTATGACAATTTTTGAAGTGAACAATATTGAGAATACATGACACCATAGGAACACCCTGGGACTTCCAGGAAGATGGTGGAGTAGGAGAGGCAGAACTCTCTCCTCCACCGTGGAAGCACTAGAGAAAAGGCAGAAAATGACTGGGACAGTGGTTTGAGGGTATGAGTGACCCCCCTACATTACATAGGGAGGACGTGGATGAAAAAGTGGAGAAACTACAACTGGGAGGTTGGGTTAAGTGTGCTCATTCGGGACCACTCCTGGGGCTGGCTGCTATGCACTGGCTGGACTGGACGGCAGTGCACTCCCACTTCCGCTGCCAGCTGGGGAGATCATCCCTCTCGATGCTGCAGCCTGGAGTTCCCACGTGCGAACCCAGCAGACTCATTTTATCCACACAGAGACTTTGCCGCAGTGCCCAGTGCCTACCCCACCCGAGACAGGCCTCTGCAGGTGCCTGGTTTTGGGGGAGACTGGGGGGCCCTCCTGTAAGGAGGAGAGGGGAACACAGAGTAGACCTGATCTGACAATTGGCCAGTGAAAGATACACTTTGGGTCCTGCTGCCTCTATCCTTTCTCCATGGAGGCCCAGAGCGGTCACTGCGTGCACGGGTGGAGAGGCAGGGACACAGAAGGGGGCCACAGTGCAGCACCAGGAGCCCTTTCCCCACCCTGAGGCCTGCAGGTGTGTGCCAGTGAAAAGCAGGGTGCTCCTGGGCCAGCTGCAGGCTGAGTTGAACCTCTCAGTCCCACAGCCCAAGGTCATTCCATGCAGGAGTCTGGGAATCATCAAACCCATTGTGCTGACAAACAGAGTCTCAGCCAGGGTGCACAGTATCCAGCTCATACCCCTGGAGCTGGCGGCTTCCAGCATGCATGGAGACCTGCGGCCTTGACTGGATTGTTGCCTGGTCAGGTCCCCACTGCGAGGGCTGCCAAATCAGGGAATGGTGGAATTGAGGGGAAGAGGTAGCCAAGTGCACCATCCTCTGGAAAGACAGGGATAGTGCAGTCTGACAAATGGCTCTTCTGCCCAGCCTTACCTCCTGTGTAAGGCCCTGCCATTGGTTTGGCTGGGAATTACTGACAAACCAAGTACCAAAAGAGACCTTCAACACAAACCCAAGCAACTACAAAATCTCAGACTAGTAATGGAAATCAACATTCAAAATAGCCTTGTCAAGATAATCAAATTCTGAGAAACCAACAAAAAAAATCACAAAGTACATGAAGACACAAGAAGATAAGGCCAAGCAAAATGGCCAAATTAAAAAGTCAGAGGAGACACAGAATTTGAAACAACTAATCAAAGATGTTCAAAGAAATCACCTAAATAACTGCAATGGGTTAGCTAGAGATGTAAAGGATGTGAAGAAGACACTAGAAGAGCATAAAGAAGAATCTGAAAGAATTAATAGAAAAACAGCAGATCTTACGGAAATGAAAGATACTATAGATCAAATTAAAAATATACTACACTCCTTTTACCCAGTGTATGGACAAAAAGTAAATGAATAATACGGGGGAGAAGGGGTATGGGATGTTTTGGGTGTTCTTTTTACTTTTATTTTATTCTTATTTTTCTATTTTGGAGTAATGAAAATGTCCAAAAATTGATTGCGGTGATGAATGCACAACTATATGATGATACTGTGAACAACTGCTTTATACTTTGGGTGATTATATGGTATGTGAATATATTTCAATTAAAAAAAATATTCTACAGACACTGTTCTAGTTTGCTAATGCTGTCAGAATGCAAAACACCAGAAATAGACTGGCTTTTATAAAAGGGGGTTTATTTGGTTACACAGTTACAGTCTTAAAGCCATAAAGTCTCCAAGGTAAACACATCAACAACCGGGTGGCTTCAATGGAAGAAAGCCAATGACGTCTGGAAAACCTCTGTTAGCTGGGAAGGTAAGTGGCCAGCATCTGCTCCAAGTTCTGGTTTCAAAATGGCTTTCTCCCAGGATATTCCTCTCTAGGCTTCAGCTCCTCACAAATGTCACTATGAGTTGCTCTTGGGGCATCTGTCCTCTCTTAGCCTCTCCAGAGCAAAAGTCTGCTTTCAAACGCCATCCCCAAAATGTCTCTGTAAGCTGAAGCTACTCTCTCAGTTCCAGTGCCTTCTTGAAAGTATCCCTTTTGGCTGTAGCTCCTCTTCAAAATGTCACTCTCAGCTGCACTGAGTTCCTTCTGTTTGTCAGCTCATTTATATGGCTCCAGGGATTTAATTTAGACCCACCCTGAATGGGTAGGGTAACACCTCCATGGAAATTATCCAATCAGAGTCATCACCCACAGTTGGCTGGGGCGCATCTCCACGGAAACACTCAAAGAATTACAATCTAATCAACACTGTTACGTCTGCCCACACAAGATTACATCAAAGATAATGGCATTTTGGGGGACATAATACATTCAAACTGGAATAGACACAGAAGATTTGAAAAGGCAGAAGAATAAGTGAACTAGAGGACAAACCAATTTAATTCAAGTGCACAAAAGAACAGATGGTGAAAAAGATGAAAAATTTGAATTGGAAATGATTGACAGTGTTAAGCACATAAACATGAGAATAACTGGTGTTCCAGAAGGAGAAGAGTAAAGGGCAAGGAAGAGTATTTGAAGAGATAACTGAGGAAAACGTCCCAACCCTTATAAAAGACATTTATGCAAATCAAAGATACCCAGTGGACACCAAATACAATAAATCTAAATAGACCTACTTCAGAAGACATGCTAATCAGACTGTCAAATGATAAAGAGAAGGAGAGAGTCCTAAAAGCAATAAGAGAAAAGTGATTCACCAAATACAAGGAAAGCCACATAAGACTAAGTGCTGATTACTCAACAGGCACCATGGAGGCGACAAATCAGTGGAATGATAGATTTAAGATTGTGATAGAGAAAAATTGCCAGCTGACAATTCTTTATCCATCAAAACTGTCCTTCAAAAGTGAAGGAGTTTAATGGGTAAACAAATGCTGAGAGAATTTGTTAACAAGAGACCTGTCCTGTAAGAAATACTAAAGGGAGTTCTGTCAGCTGGAAAAAAAAAAAAAAAAAAAAGACAGGAGATAGAGGTCTGGAGGAGGGCATAGAATTGAAGAGTATTAATAATGGTAACTTCAAGGATAAAAAGAGAGAGAGAGAATATATCTGACACATTAAAAACCAAAGGATAAGACGGTTGAATCAAGAACTGCCTTTACAGTAATAACTTTGAATGCTAACAGATTAAACTCCCCAATTAAAAGACAAATATTGGCAGAGTCGATTAAAAAATATGACCCATCTATATGCTATTTAAAAGAGGCTCATCCTAGACCCGAGGATACAAATAGTTGAAAGTGAAAGGATGAAAAAAGATATTCCATGTAAGGAGTAAGCTAAAGAAAGCAGGGGTAGCTATAATAGTATCAGACAAAATAGACTTTAAATGCAAAGATGCCGTAAGAGACAAGGAAGGATCCTATATATTAATAAAACGGACAATTTCAGCAAGAAGAAATAACAGTCGTAAATGTTCATGCACCCAATCAAGGAGCTCCAAAGTACATTAGGCAAACACTGGCAAAACTGAAAGAAACAATAGATGTTTCCACAATAATAGTGGGAGACATCAATATACCACTCTCTTCTATAGATAGAACTAGACAATAAGGTAATAGACAACCTAAACAGTACGATAAATGAATTAGACCTAACAGACATGTATCGATCATTGCATTCCAAAACACCAGAATATACATTTTTCTCAAGTGCTCATGGAACATTCTTCAGGATAGATCATATACTGGGACACAAAACAGGTCTTAATAATGTTAAAAAGACTGAAAATATTCAAAGCACTTTCTCTGCCCATAAGGGAATGAAGCTGGAAATCAATAACCACTGAAGAACCAGAACTTCCACAAATATATGGAGGTTCAACAACACACTGCTAAACAATCAGTGGGTCAAAGAAGAAATTGCAAAAGAAATCAGTAAATCTCTGGGGACGGATGAAAATAAGAATACAAAGTATCAAAACTTACGGGATGCAGTAAAGGCAATGCTGAGATGGAAATTTATAGCTCTAAATGCCTACATTGAAAAAGGAAGAAGGAAGTGTTGAGAATTATACAACTAAGTGATGATAATGTGAGATATGGATGGATTATTGTGAACATAACATATGCTATCTGAACTTAGGGACCCCCTACTTTATAAGTCAAGTCCTTGATCTTGAGGCTTGCTCTGGTAAAGGGGAGGCTAAGCTTACCTATAATTATGTCTAGGAGTCACCTCCAGAGAACCTCTTTTGTTGCTCAAATGTGGACTCTCTCTAAGCCTAACTCTGCAAATAAATTCACCATCCTTCCCTCAATGTGGGACAGAATACTTCAGATGAATGAGTCTCCCTGGCAATGTGGGACACGGATTCAGGAATGAGCCTGACCCTGGCACTGAGTGGTTGAGAATACCTTTTTCAACAAAAGGGGGAAAAGAAAGGCAACAAAATAAGGTTTCACAGGCTAAGAGAATTCAAATAGTAAAGAGGCTATCCTGGAGGTTACTATGTAAGCGTCACCTAGAAATGCCAAATGACCACAGTATGATTAGCCCAAGTCAACAGTAGTCTTGAAAACTTTAAAGAATACCTGAATCCCTATTTGAGACTATAAAAGTTTCACTCACTGAGTTTGTTCTTCAGAAACTTATATCCTCCAGAGAACTCCTATGCCAGCTAAGTCCTGGGATCTGGAGGCAGTAGCCTCTTTGGGAATGTCAATCTGATGTGTTCCCTTTTCCCATGGTGTCGACACCCTTTTTCAACATGAATAAGATGGGGTGGTTGTTGCCTAGATGCCCCTGAGGATTGGGAAGGTAATTAGACTGGAGAGAGTAGCAAAAAACAAGACAGAATTTGACAAAGGATTATGAATAATGAATCTCTAAATAATTTTCTTCTTCTTGGTTGCTGGGGTGTCGGAATAACTAGAGAGAGAGGATTGAAGTGGTGGAACTGACCCAGAGCATTCTCTGAAATTTATTCTATGGCTACATGTTGAATTGTAGTTTGAAAGATACTACCTTTCTGCATATATGTTATATTTCACAATAAGAAAATAACTGAGACTGTGGATCTGTAACCCGTAACATTCTTTGAGGTCTGCCCTCTAACTGCTTGCTAGATTGCACTTGGAAAATTGTAACTTTTATGTATATATATATTATATTCTACAATTTAAAAAATGATAAAAAAAAAGGAGCTGAAACCAAAGTACTAACTGAACTACTGAAGAAACTAGAGAAACAGCAGCAAACTAACCATAAAATAAGTAGAAGAAAAGAAATAACAAAGATTAAAGCAGAAATAAATGAACTGGAGAATAAAAAACAAGTAGAGATTCAATCAATAATCATAAAACTTCCTACAAAGAAAAGCCCAGGGCCAGACGGCTTCACAGGGAAATTTACCAAACATTCCAAAGAGAACTAACACCTTTCCTGCTCAAACTCTTTCAAAACATTGAAAAGGGAACACCACCTAACTCATTGTATAAAGCTAACATCACCCTAATACCGAAATCTGATAAAGACACTACAAGAAAGGAAAACTACAGGCCAATATCCCTAATGAATATAGATGCAAAAATTCTTAACTCAATACTCACAAATCAAATCCACCAGCACACTGAAAGAATTATACAACACAACCAAATGGGGTTTATTCCAGGCATTCAAGAGTGGTTCAACAAAAGAAAATAAATGTAATACAACACATTAACAAATCAAAAGAGAAAAATCACATGATCATCTCGATGGATGCTGAAAAAGCATTAGACAAAATTCAGCATCCTTTCCTGATAAAAGCACTTCAAAAGGTAGGAATCGAAGAAAGCTTCCTCAAAATGATAAAGGGCATATATGAAAAACCCATAGCCAGCATTGTACTCAATGGCGAGCGACAAGGATGCCCACTGTCACCACTGTTATTCAACACTGTGCTAGAAGTTCTAGGTAGAGCAATAAGGCAAGAAAAAGAAATAAAAGACACCCAAATCAGAAAGGGAGAAGTAAAACTCATTATTTACAGATGACATGATCCGATATTTGGAAAATCCCGAGAAATCTACATCAAAGCTACTTTAACTAATAAACAAATTCAGCAAAGTGGCGGGATACAAGATTAATGCACAAAAATTTGCAGTGTTTTTATACACTTGTAATGACCTACCCAAGGAGGCAATTAAGAAAAAAATTCCATTCACAATAGCAACCAAAAGAATCAAGTATCTAGGAATAAACTTAACCCAGGATGTAAAGGACCTCTACAAAGAAAACTCCAAAACATTGCTAAAAGAAAAAAATAGAAGACCTAAAGAAGTGTAAGGACATTCCATGTTCATGGATAGGAAGGCTAAATGTCATTAAAATGTCAATTCTACCCTAATTGAACTACAGATTCAATGCAATACCAATCAAAATTCCAATAACCTATTTTGCAGACTTGGAAAACCTAGTTATCAAATTTATCTGGAAGGGAAAGGGGACTTGAATAGCCAAAAACATCCTAAAAAAGAAGAACCAAGTGGGAAGACTTACATTTCTTGAGTTTATTGCTTATTATAAAGCTACAGTGGTCAAAAGAGCATGGTATTGGCATAAAAATAGAAATACTGATCAATGGAATTGAATTGAGAAGTCAGAAATAGACCCTCAGATCTATGGTCAATTGATCTTTGACAAGGCCCTGAAATCCACTGAACTGGGACAGAATAGTCTCGTCAATAAATGAGGCTGGGAGAACTGGATATCCATATCCAAAGGAATGAAAGAGGACCCTTACCTCACACTCTATACAAAAATTAACTCAAAGTGGACCAAAGACCTAAGTAGAAGAGCCAGTACCATAAAACTCATAGAAGAAAATATAGGGAAACATTTTCAAGACCTAGTAATAGTAGGTAGCTTCTTAGACCTTACACCCAAAGCACAAGCAATGAAAGAAAAAATAGATAAATGGGAACTCCTCAAGATTGAACACTTCTGTGCTTCAAAGGACTTTGTCAAAAAGGTGAAGAGGCAGCCAACTCAATGGGAAAGAATATTTGGTAACTCTATATCTGATAAGGATTTGATATCCAGTATATATAAAAAAATCCTTGAAGTCAACAACAAAAGGACAAACAACCCAATTATAACATGGGGGAAAGTTATGAACAGACATTTTACCAAAGAGGAAATATGAATGGCTAAAAAGCACATAAAAAGGTGTTCATCTTCAATAGCTATTAGGGAAATGCAAAGCAAAACCACAATGAGATATCATCTCATGCCTAAAAGAATGGCCACTATTAAACAAACAGGAAACTACAAATGTTGGAGAGGATGTGGAGAAATAGGACCACTTATACACTGCTGGTGGGAATGTGTGGAAGACAGTTTGGCAGTTCCTCGGAAAATTAAATACTGACTTGCCCTATGACCCAGTAATTCTGCTACTCGGTATATACCCAGAAGATATGAAAGCAGAGACACAGACATTTGCACACTGATGTTCATAGTGGCATTATTCACAACTGCCAAAAGACGGAAACAATCCAAGTGTCCATCAACAGAAGAATGGATAAACAAAATGTGGTATACACAAAGGATGGAGTATTATGCAGCAGTAAGAAGGAATGAAGTTCTGCAGCGTATGACAACATGGATGAACCTTGAGGACATAATGCAGAGTCAAGCCAGGCACAAAAGGACAGTTATTGTATGATTTCATTAATATGAACTACCTAGAAAATGTAAACTCAGTCTTAAAATGTGGAATTTAGGGTACCTAGAAATAGACAGAAGCTAGAGAAGGGGGAGCAGTTACCTAATATGTACATAATTGTTAACGAGATTAAACTTAAATGTTTGGGATGGATAGAAGTGATGGTAGTTTGCTATTGGGATAATAAGTAATAGTGCCATATTGTAGGTGAATTTGATTGAAAGGGTTGTTTTAAAGTCAAGTATGTCACTGATTAACACTACAAATAAAAGTAAGTTCTTACAAGAACTACTACAAATTTATGACACGTGTACAGAGAGTTAATAACAGATTTAGTTCAGCTGGCCAGCTAGAATGCTACTGACCCTGGGAGGAAGTAAGACTTCTAGCCTTGAGCCAATACATTCCTGCCATTTAAGACAAAACACATTGTGTCATATTTTTCATAGCGGCCTGGAAAACTACAGGCAACTGGCAATGCTTGTCTGAATTACTGAGTTCCCTCATCAGTCATTCTGTTCCCTGCATGGGATTCTGAAGTTATCATGTCTACAATTCATTATTTTTTGTTTCATCCTTTTGATTATAGTGATTTCTGGCTGAATCAGCCTGGCTTTTATTACCACTTTGACTGAACATCCTTCTTAGGAATAAGAGCAACTCAGGCCTGACGTGAAGCTCAGAAGCCAGAGTTAGGTGAATGGGGTAGATGAACTTGAATGGGGTAAACAGGACTTGAAGAACAGAGAAACTAATGGCATACAGGCCACCATGGGCTCCTGGACCGAGAGAGATCTTGAGAAGTGACAAAACCAAATCAAAGATAGAAGCACAGAGTAAAACTCAAAAACTAGATTATATTTAGCTACAAAAGATTTGCAGTGTTCATGATACTGATCAAAAAGGATCAGAGGTGTGTACAAAGTTGGTTAATTGATCAAGTCCTGGACAAAGGAAGAATCTTAAAGATTTGGGCTCTTAACCTTGGACTGTGGAAGAAGAGGAACCGCTGCCAGCCTGGACTAAAAGAGACAGAAAAAAGGACAGATTAAAAGAAAAATTACTTCAAGGGCAGGTTCATGGATGCTGAGGTCTTGACCAAAGATATCTTCCCTGGCCAAGAGAGCTGATCATGTCTGTGGAAAGGGTGAGTATGCCCTAGCACTTAGAGAGCACAGGCCTTCCACCCCATTATTCAGAAGAGTACTGCCACCCCAGTTTTCAGAGAGTATGGTGCATGTTCCTCTGGATTGTGGAGAATCTGGTTGCCACCCCAATGTTTGACGAGGGTGGAACTTTCATCCCAATATCCTGGGAGAGCATAGCTGCTGCACAAGAACTTGGAAAGTCATCCTCTGTCAGGCCTGGAGGATGACTCTCAGACCTTGAAATCTAATGGAGTATACCCTTCAGGGTTTCAGAATTGTTTGGGACCCTTGACCCCCATTTTCCTTCCAATTTCTCCCCCTTTGGATGGAAATGCTTATCCAATGCTTGTCCCTCCTTTGTAAGTTAGAAGCAGATAACTTGTTCTCTAGGTTTCACAGGTCCAAGACTGAGAGGAATTATGTCCCAGGACTGACCACACCTGTAATAGATTTTGATGAGACTTTGTACTTCGGATTGTTTCTGAAATGACTTCAGGCTTTTGGGATATTGTGATGTAATGAATGTAATTTGCATATGGAAAGAACATGTTGAGTGTGGTGGTTTGAAGTGGTACATACCCAAGAAAAACGTGTTCTTAAATCTAATCCATTCCTGTGGGTATGGAACCATTGTAAATGGGATCTTTTGATGAAGCTGCTTTAGTTAAGGTGTGACCCACCTCATTCTGGATGGGTCTTATTCCTATTATTGGAATCCTTATAGACTCTTTTATAGAGAATGAAATTCATATGGAGTCAAAGCCACAGGAGCAGGAAGCCAAAAGGAATGAAACTTGGAAGAGAAGGGAGCAATCAGCAGATGCCGCCATGTGCCTTGCCATGTGGCAGAGGAGCCAAGGATTGCTGGCAGCCTGTCTTCAGGTAGAAAGCATTGCCTTGATGATGCCTTGCTGGATATTTTCCTGGACTCTAAATGTAAGCAAATAAATTCCCATTGTTTAAGACTCCCCCCCCCCTCCAAAAAAAAAAGTTAATAACAGAGTGGTATATGTGGGGAAATGGAAATGATCTATTGCATGCTTCGGACTATATTTGACAGTAGCACCTTAACATTCTTTCATCAATAGTAAAATGTTGTACTACACCAATACTAGGGAAAAATAATTGGGGGGAATAAGGGATATGGTGTGTTATGGGTTTTCTTTGTGTGTGTCTGTTATTTTTCTTTTTGGAACAATGAAAACTGTCTAAAATTGAGTGTGATGATGATTGCACAACTATGTGAGGACAATGAGACACATTATATACTTAGTACATACAATATGTGAATATATCTCAATAAAATCTGCAGACTAAAAAAAAGTGAATTCATATATTTCCCCCAACACACACAAAAATATATATGACACTATAATACAGAAAAATTTAAACTAATATTGAAACAACATATTTCATGAATAATGTAACTTCAAAGCAAAATACTTTAAGAAATAGCAAAAAACCAGGGTCCTGAAATATTAAGGTTTAAGAAATCCTCTTAAGTCAGCTGAAAAATTATGTACTCAAAAATTATATACGGCATAAATGACAAACATAAATAATTATAAAAACTTAAACTAGATTAAAAAGGCTGTTTTGGGTTTGCTTGTTTTTAGGTTTGATTTTTAAGTCAGAATCAAATGAAGGCACTTTAGGAGCAAAACTAATGATGATTTTGTAGGAAAACATCACAGGCTAACAAATGTCATTAGTTTCAACATTCTTGAAGGAAGATTAGCTTAACAGATGGAGAAACAAGTTCTTTGCTTTTATTTTCAAGTAATCTCATTTAGTTGTGACTCAAGAGGGAAAAAAACAGGAAACACTTTTTCTAGATATACTGTTTGCAAACCAATTTCCATTGTGTATGGTGGAAAATAATTATCTTTATAGTCACAGGAAAATATACTTCTGATAACAGTAGTTTTTCCAGTTATATAAAGAAAGATCACGTAACAGTTAAAGGTGACATTCATGAGACAAATTTTTGTTTTCCCCCTTTGGTAATTTCAATAAAGTTCTATGACTCAGAAAAATGACAACCAATAATTGGTCAACTATAGATGGCTAGGGTGTTATTAAAAATCTAAAGTCCATATCATTACATTATCTTAAAAATTTCTTAAAATTAATTGTTTTAACATTACAAAATCAGTATAGATTTTGAAAAACAAAAAACTTAGTAGCTATGTTAATCTGTCACCACAGTTAGTGAGATTGGACAATAAAAGGTAAACATTCCTCCTGTTTTAAAAATTATGAGTTAAAAAATAATAGTATTAAACATAATCACATATAGAAAAAAAATTTAAGAGCCTAAATAATAATAAAAAATATGATCTGGAGCGAAATTATGACTTCCAGTGGGTAAGTGTTTTTGCAAATAAACATGTTTTCTCCAAATGAAAAGGAAATACCAGTGTTCAAAAAGAAAACATACATATCATAAAAGACTAAATTTTACAAAAGAAATTAGATATCCTTTAAAGCTGAAACACATAGCTTATTCTTTACACAAGCAATAATCTAGGATTATACTCATTCTATCATTCAGATTTATTTTACCTTAAACAACTAGTGATTTGCTCAGTCTAAAGCTATAATAAAAATGTCCAGAGCTAATTTATCTTGCTTAATATAGTTAAAACTGACAAAGCAGTCTATCACAAATAATAATGGAATTACAAGAGGGAATTGTTGAAAAATAGCATACAATCTTTTTTTTTTTTTTTTTGAAACCCAATCACTACTGTACCTCATCCCTGAACCTGTATCTCAATCAGCTGGATTCTTCCTGCTGAGTCTTGTTCAGGCCTTCACTACTATCAACTAAGATTCAGATCCTTCTGCCTTCTGCCCTGCTACCAACTGTTCTTTCAACAGGAAAGAGCTCTCATCATGTTGATAGTTGATAACTTATTACATTTCCCTTTCTCCATGCCTATGCTCCTGTTATCTTTCCTATTGAGTTATGTCCTTGGCCCAGAAACAACACCTCTAACTACTGAAAATTTTTGCGGGCCAATGCGTGTGCTTCCTCCTTCATGAAACCTCACTGATATCAATATCTGGAAGTGTTCTGACCTAAAGAGTACTTTATTTACTCCTTTCTTATGATATTCTAGTTTGATGTAGTTATTTACATAGAAATCTTACCTCAATATCTATCTCAATGATGGCCTCTATGATGGCCCTCAATAATCCCCACCTTCTGGTATTCATGCCCTCAGGTAATCCCGTCCCCTTGAGTGACTCACTTCTAATCAAGGCATATAGCAAAACTGATGGGATGTCACTTCCAAGATTAGGTTTCAAAAAAATGATGACTCCCTTCTTGCTCATCCATGCTCATATGCTCTCCAGAGCACTGTTAACTCTTTTCTCTTTTTCTCCCCATCCTCCTCTCTCTGAGGCCTTGCTATGGGGAAACAAGCTGCCATGCTGTGAGCAGCCCTATGGAGGGGCCCACATGACAAGAAAGTAATGTCTCTGACCAACAGCCAGTGAGGATCTGCAGTCAATCAACAGCTACGTAAGTAAGCTTGGAACAGATCCTTCAATAGCAGAGCCTTGAAATGACTCTATAGCCCCAGTAGACAACCTATTTACAGGCTTGAGAAAGACCCCGCATAAGAAGCTAATCTGCACCAACATTCCTGACCCACATAAACTGTAAGTTAATAAATGCTAATTGTTTTAAGATGGAAGGATTTTGGATAATTTGCTACATATCAGATAATTAATACAATAATGTTTTCTCTCCTATTGAAGTATAAGCTCCTAGAAGACATTATAGCTAGTTGTACCACATTAGCAGTATTTATTATAGATTAGGATTTTAGATAAAGATTTATTAATATTTAAAAATAAAATATTGCAATATTTTTAAAAAATAAAATCAGCATAGACTATGAGGGTCTAAAGTACTCCTAAGTTTTCCCAGTTCAAATCCCCATCCAACTCATAAAAACCATAAGTGTCTTCAATATGCGATTATGTAATGAAAACATACAGCTCAGATTTCATAATCTATATGAAAAACAACAAAAAAGAATACCCAAAATGTTAAATTTATTATTCCCCTTTCATCTTATCTAATCTAAATCTGTAACCCCTAGACAAAATTATAGTGGGTATAATAAGAGAAGACACACAATAGTAATTGAAAATTTACCTAGTTTAAAGTTAAAACTATATAAATATTATAGTGTATTTAACTATATAAATATTATAGTGTACATATAATAACTATGTAAATATAAGGCTATAACTAAATAAATATTGAGTTTATAACAGTTTATATACTTAAGATAAACTTGATTATCAAGACTCCTACAACTGGTCCATCTATATACTATTTTACACTTCAAAAAAGTAAAATCTCCATTTTGTTAATTCAGAGCTCAGCTATATAGAACATTTAGAGAAGGAGCAATTTTGGAAAGCCTCAGTTTTCTGGAACTATAAAAATTTACCTCATGAAAAACCAAAAATTTTGTTTTTAATGATTTTATATCATTGTTTTCTAAAATACAAAATTAAAAAACAGCTCACTGAACAAAAGCAAACATTTGTAGTATAGAAGTTTTCTAAAAGTAACACAGGATTCTCTAATTCCATTTGGGAATGAAACTTTTATTTTTTCCAAAAGAGCTTAGGGGATCTATTGTAGAACATGATTTAGAAAAACAGAATTAAGACTATGATTTCTTGAATAAAACATAGTGGACAACCAATTAAGATAAATACTGTTTAATGACTTCCATTCAACCACAGAATGAGGTCCAGACTACCAAACCTCCCGTGATCAAGACCTGTCCCAACTTAATTAATACACTGGATTCCCACAACTCCTCCATCATTTACCTTTTGCTCCAAACCTACTAAATCTCTTTGGTCCCCTTACATGTCCCATTCATTCATAACTCCATGCCTCTATACTGTTGTTTCTTATATCTTGAATTCCCTTCTCTTTTGCCATACATGTGGACCCTAATTTTACATTTCAAATGTCACCTCCTCATTGAAGTCACCTAGTTCTCCTTTCTCCTTTCTCTGAACCCCCACAGCATGTGATCTACGCTTTCTTTATACATTGTATACATGTGTTCTCATCCACTCTCTCATGGGCAGGATGCATGTCTGCTTCAGGATAAGTATTTCTTAAACAAATTAATGTTGTTACAAGATATAAGGCTTGTTTGATCTTTATCAAGTATCCCCAAATGACTATGATTGGAGTTCTTATGTCCTATAGTCAATCCTTCTATTTCATCCCTTAGTATCAGCTAAAAATTTTTGCAATTATCAGTAGTTTTGCCAGTAGTGGATCCTTAACTGCACTTTTGAAGTTAGTAATAATGATTTACTAAACATAAATGACACACTAGGCTTTCTGTAAACATTTTCACTGCATCCTAACAAAAGCTTTATGAAGTATTATGAACCCTAGTTTACAAATAAGGAAACAGACCCAAAGAAATAAAGTAACTATCTAAGGTTATATAATAAATACGTGCCAGTGATAAAATCAACTCAAGACTTAATGCTAGCACAAGACTGACAGTTGATAACACCATAAAGAAAAGATGAAAAGAACTTTGAAGAGAAAGGACCAGCTATCCCCCAGCTGATATTGCTACTTGAAGTAAAGCATAACCCAGACTGGTGAAGTAAAATTAGATTTTGCAGCATCAGCCAAGTTCCCAGCTAAATACAATAGAAAAGAGAAGAGCCATCTCTTTGAGTCCTGCCCAAAGTACAGAACTGTGAGCAAAAAAAAATGGTTGCTACTGTTTGAAGCAACTAAGTGCTTGGGTGGTTTCTTATATAGCAACGTATAGCTGAAATAAGAAGTAATAAGATTTAAAAGTATGGCAGTAATTGTGGGAATACAGACAGAGAAACTCTAGAATTTGTTAACTTATGGAATGATTAGTTGTATAAAAGGTAAGAGTTTGGATGACTCCTAAGTTTTGGATTGAATTGATGTAGTTACCAAGATGGGAAACAGAAGAGTATGGGTAGAAGTTACAACATAGTGAGTTTAAGATACGCTTTTGGGTCACTCAAATGAAGCTCTCTAGTGGGCAACTGCATATAGAGGTCTTGAGTTAGGCAGAAAGATATGACTGGGAAAAACCTTTTTACATGTGATCAGCTGTTAAGTAAATGGTAGCTGAAGCCAAGGATGTAGAGGAAGTCCACAATGAAAAGCATATAAATGGAAAAGAATAATTGGAAAAAATTTGAAACATTATTTAAGAAGGAGAGAGAGAGGAGTCTGGAAAGGAGATTAAGAAAGAATCACCAAAGGAGGCAGGGCGAGAGGTGGCATAGGGAGATGTGGAATTTGCTTAGTCCCCTAGACTAAATAGTCTAAATAGCCAGGAACAACTAGAAAATAGTCGGGAACAACTGATGGGGCGAATCTGTGATTGGATATCATCATATACCAGCCAGGAATGGGTGGAACAGCTGAGATCACAGCACAGAACTGTAAGTAAAGCTCCCCAGACTGCAGAGCCAGCACCCTTCCCCACCAGCACAGCAGCTGAGTTGCAAAACTTCACTGCAGGAGAAAGAAGGAGTCCCTGCTGGGAGCAAGGGCATGAAGCTAAACCAAACTCCAATTGCAGTTTTAATTAACAAATTTGGACTACTGATACATGCTATAAGCACAGACAAACCTGGAGCAAGCAGAAAAGGAACCCAGAAGTTTACCCTGGCAGAGAAGAGGTGGGGCTGACAGGAAAAAAAATACATAAATATATAAAAACAGAGGCTTTTGGAGTCCAACAAGCTCAGAATACTGGAAAGGGCTGTGTCCCAAGAAAAGGGGCAAAAGGGGCACACAGAACCAGGTACCAAGAAAAGGGGCAAAAGGGGCACACAGAACCAGGTACCAACAGCGGTTCTTGCCTGGTGAACTGGAGAGCTGGGGAATGGCTCTGAATTTCTTCTTTCTTTTTTTCTCCCATTCTAAGGAGCTCATTAGAGAATGCCTCAGGCATTTCCATTTCTCAGCACTGACCCAGGCAAGGGTGGAGTTAAGATAGGGAGTCAAAGGAAAAACTCAAGTGTAGGGGACAGTTCCCTAAGGGGCTTATCTTCCCTAAGAAAAGGCGGGGGAGAGGGCAAGGCCCAGCTCAAGTGGCAGACTTCCCTCAGAAAATTCAGACCACAAGGATTGGGGGAAAAAAAACAGAAACAGCTTAAGCTGACTTCTGACACCCTTGGTCTGTAGCCCAGACAGACAGGGTCCACTGAGAATTAGATACACCACACCTCTTTACCCTCGTGCGGCACTTCAGGCTGACAAGTGCCACCTGCTGGGCAGGACAGGAAAAGCAGAGTCCAGAGGTCTCACAGGAAAGTCTGGCAATATGCTGGGTCTCACCCTTAGGGAAACCTAATACTGAATACAGCTTCCTCCTGAGACCTGTGGCAGTCTGGTCTGGGAAAATCTTATTGGGGTAATCAAGGAAACCCGATGCCTAGGCAACATAAAATTACATATCACACTAGGAAGAGTGAAGATATGGCCCAGTCAAAGGAACAAACTTGCAATTCAACTGAGATGTAGGAACTGAAACAGCTGATTATAAATCAAACAAATCTCCTATCAAAAGTCAAATCAATGAGTTTGAGGGAAGATATGGCAAAAGAAATGAAGGATATGAAGAAGACATAAGGAAGAACTTGAAAGTTTGAAAAAACAATTGGCAGAACTTATGGAAATGAAAGGTGCAACAGAAAAGATGAAAAACACAATGGAGACATAAACAACAGATTTGAAGAGGCAGAACAAAGGATTCATTAACTGGAGAACAGGACATCTGAAATCCTACACACAAAAGAAAAGATAGGGAAAAGAATGGAAAAATATGAGCAGGGTCTAAGGGAACTGAATGACAACATGAAGGGCATGAATATATGTGTCATGGGTATCCCACAAGGAGAACAGAAGGGAAAGGGGGCAGAAAGAACAATGGAGGAAATAATCACTGAAAATTTCCCATCTATTACGAAAGATATAAAATTACAGATCCAAGAAATGCAGAGTACACCAAACAGAATAGATTTGAATAGACCTATGCTGTGCCAATTTGGACATATTATGTCCCCAAAAATGCCATGTTCTTTGATGCAATCTTGCAGGAGCAGACATATTGAGCAGACATATTCCAGGATTAAGTAGCCTGGAATCCTTTGAGTGTTTCCTTGGAGATGTGACTCAATCAACTGTGGGAAACTTTGAATGGATAATTTCCATGGAGGTGTTACCCCACCCATTCAGGGTGGGTCTTAATTGAATCACTGGAGTCCTATAAAAGTATTCACAGACAGACAAGGTGCTGCAGCCAAGAGAGACACCCTGGAGAATGCACAGGAGCTGAGAGTGGATACAGAACACAACCTGCAATCAGCAGATGCCAGCCAGGTGCCTTCCCAGCAAACAGAGGTTTTCCGGATGCCACTAGCCTTTCTTTGATAAAGGTATACTTGTGTTGATGTCTTCATTTGGGCATTTTCATGGCCTTCAGACTAACTTTGTAAACAAATAAACCCCTTTTATAAAAGCCAATCTATTTCTGGTATTTTGCATAATAGCAGCATTAGCTAACCATTAGCTAAATATGCCAAGATACTTAATAATTAGATTATCAAATGACAAAGACAAAGAGAGAATTCTGAAAGCAGCAAGGGAAAAGCGATCCAGCACATACTAAGAAAGATCAATAAGACTATATGCGGATTTCTCAGTAGAAACCATAGAGGTAAGAAGGCAATGGTAAGATGTATTCAACATACTGAAGAGAAAAACTGCCAACCAAGAATTCTATATCCAGCAAAAGTGTCCTTCAAAAATGAAGGAGAGGGAGAAGGGGCAAGATGGCAGAACAGAATTTAGTTAGTCCCCTGGAGCAACTAATAAACAACCAGGAACAATTAGTAAATAATCTGGAACAACTGCTGGGGGACAACTGTGACTGTCCACACATCGTTCGCCAACCTGGATTGGGAGGAATGGCAGAGATTGCAGCATAAAATCTGTAAGTAAAAACTGCTGAACTGTGCTGGGAGACCCCTTGCCCCATGGTAGTCTGAGCTGCAAGACCTCACTGTGGGAGAAAGCAGCATTCCTGGAGCAAACAAATATAGCTCAGCTATGCCGGTTTGAATGTATTGTGTTCCCCAAATGCCATTACCTTTATGGTCTTGTGTGGGGCAGACGTTTAGGTGCTGGTTAGATTTGCTTGGAATGTGCCCCACCCAGCTGTGGGTGATGATTTTGATGAGATGTTCCCATGGAGGCGTGGTCCTGCCCATTCAGGGTGGGCCTTGATCAGTGGAGCAATATAAATGAGCTGACTCAGAGAAAGGGAACTCAGTGAGTGCAGCTGTGAGTGGCGTTTTGAGGAGGAGCAAGCTTGCTGGAGAGGAATGTCCTGGGAGAGAGCCGTTTTGAGGCCAGAGCTTTGGAGCGGACACTGGCTGCCTTCCTAGCTAGTAGAGGTTTTCCGGACGCCATTGGCCATCCTCCGGTGAAGGTACCCGATTGCTGATGTGTTACCTTGGACGCTTTGTGGCCTTAAGACTGTAACGGTGTAGCAAAATAAACCCCTGTTTTATAAAAGCCTATCCATCTCTGGTGTTTTGCATTCTGCAGCATTAGCAAACTAGAACAGATTTTGGTAAGGCCCTTGGGAAGGATTTTGGTACCAGAGGAGTGGGGTGCTTTTGCTGCTGAGTTTGCAAATACCAAACATGTTGGAATGGCTTTTTAAATGGATAAGGGGAAGTTTCTGGAAGAATTGTGAGGAGCTTGATAGAAAAGGCCAAAACTGCTTTAAAGAGACTGTGGAAATATGGACTCTAAAGATACTTCTCATGATGCCTTGAACAGAAATGATGAATATGTTGTTGTAAACTGGAAGAAAGGTGATCCTTGTTTTAAAGTGGCACAGAATTTGGCAAAATTGAGTCCTGGTGTCAGATGGAAGGAAGAAATTGAAAGCGACAACCTGGAATACTTAGCTGAGGAGATCTCCAGACTACGTGTGGAGGATGTATCCTGGCTTCTCCTTGCAGCTTATAGTAAAATGCGAGCGGAGAGAGATAAACTTAGAACTGAACTCTTGGGTTCAAAGAAACCAGAAGCTGATAGCTTAGAAAATTACGAGCTTCCAGGGGGTGGAATCTCAGAAGCTACAGCCCAACGTGAAGATGTAACCAAACACAGAACCCAGCCGCCATTTCAGTACAAGCCAAGATTGGAGATGGAATTATCCAGAAAGGATTTGTGGAAAGTCCTATTATCTAATGGCTTTGACCCCTGTGTGCTTCATGCAAAGCCAACAGAATTTTTGCGAGATCTTTATAGACAGAGCCATTGCCGGTCTGGACTGGAGGAGACAGACAAGGAGAAAATTAAAGGAAAAATTTCTTCAAAGACAGAGCCATGGAGGTTGAGGTCTGGAGTCAAGAGGTTTAGGGCTGGGAGAGTGGAGAAGCCCACATGTTTGGAAAGGGTGAGTTTGCCCTGGAGGTCGAGGGTGGGCTTTCCGCCTTGATGCTCTGGAAGAGTTTTGCCACCTCAGGTTCCAGAGGGTGGAGCACATTCCCAGGGAATTGGGGAGAGCCTGGCTGCCACCCCACTGTTCTGAAGGGGTTGAGCGTGTGCCCCGGAGATGGAAGGGAATCCGGGAGCTGCCCCGATGTCTGAGGAGGGTGGGGCCGAGAAGGTGGTCTCCCCAATGTGTGGATATGTTGGAGCACTCACCCAAGCATTTGGAGAGGAAACAGCTGCACTCACTGAGTTCCCTCTCTCTGAGTCAGCTCATTTATATTGCTCCACTGATCAAGGCCCACCCTGAATGGGCAGGGCCATGCCTCCATGGGAACATCTCATCAAAATCATCACCCACAGCTGGGTGGGGCACATTCCAAGCAAATCTAACCAGCACCTAAACGTCTGCCCCACACAAGACCACAAAGATAATGGCATTTGGGGGACACAATACATTCAAACTGGCACATCAGCCTAGCTCCAACTGGGATTTTGATGAACAAATGTGGACTGCTGAATATAAGCTACAAACATAGACAAACCCCTAACAAGAAGCAAAGTCCCTTAGGTCGCTTCCAGTGGAGAGGAGGTATGGCTGCAGGAAAAGAAAAATATTAATTAAAAAAAAATAAAGAAAAATACAGAGTTTTTTAAAGACAAATCACCTTAGAGAGCCAGAAAATGCCTGTGCCCCCAGAAAGGCAGCCCAGAAGACTGGGTGCTCTGACCGACAGATGAAACTGGGGGGCTATGAACTGGCTCTGAAACAGGGCTTTCTTTCCCTTTTTCTCTCTCTCAACCTGAGTGGCTCAGTGGAGAGAGCCTCAGCCATTTTCAGTTTGCATTGCTCTGACCCAAACACGGGTGGAGTTAAGAGAGTCAGAAAGACAAAGCAGTAATTCAAATGCAGAAGACAGCTCCCTAGGGGGTGTATCTTCCCTAAGAAGAAGGAAGTGGGGCTCAGCTCTAGAAATGGCCCTCCCTTCAGAACTCAGACCCCAGGGCCTGTGGGAAAACAGGCAAAACAGAAACAACCTAAGTGGAGAATTAAAGGGGCCACACCTCTTTACACCAATTGGCAGCAACGGGCTGACAGGCAACACCTGCTGGGCAGGATACTAAAAGCACAGCGGCTAGAGACCTCACATGAAAGTCTGTCAATCTTCTAAGACACACCCTCAGGGAAACTTGAATATATCCCCATTCTGAGACCCGAACCTGTTCTGGTCTGGGAAAATCTGATTGGGGTAACCAAGGAAACCAGATGCACAGACAAAAGAAAACTAAAAATTACACTAGGAATAATGAAGATATGGCCTAGTCCAGGTAACAAACTTACACCTCAATTAAGATACAGTTGAGATAGTTTCACTTTAATGAAACAATCAATTAAAATATTTTTTAAAATATGCTAAATAATTTGAAAAACCAAGTCAAGAAGCTCAGGGAATATATGGCAAAAGAGGTGAAGGATATTAAAAAAAAACACTGGGTGAACATAAGGGAGAAATCAAAAGTTTAAAAAAACTGGCAGAACCTATGGAAATGAAAGGCACAACTCGAGAAGAGAAACACAATGGAGACATACAACAGCAGATTTCAAGAGGCATAAGAAAACATTCAAGAACTGGAGAACAAGAAACCTGAAATTCTACACACAAAAGAACAGATAGGTAAAAGAATGGAAAAAGATGAGCAACGTCGCAGGGAACTGAATGACAACATGAAGCGCATGAGTGTATGTGTCATGGATGTCCCAGAAGGAGAAGGGAACATGGGCAGAAGCAATAATGAAGGAAATAATCAATGAAAATTTCCCATGTCTTATGAAAGAGATTATAACATTACAGATCCCAAGAAGTGCACCATACATGAAACAGAACAGATATGAACAGAACTACGCTAAGAAACTTAATAATCAGATTATCAAACATCAAAGACAAAGAGAGACTCCTGAAAGAAGCAAGAGGAAATCGAATCATCACATAAAAAGGAAGCTTGATAAGACTATGTGCGGATTTCTCAGCAAAAACCACAGCGGCTAGAAGGAAGTGGTGTTAATTTAAGATACTGAAAGAGAAAAACTGCCAACCAAGAATCCTATGTCTGGCAAAAGTCCTTCAACTATGAAGGACAGTTTAAAATACTCTCTGACAAACAGACAATGAGAGGGTTTGTGAACAAGATACCTGCCCTACAGGAAATACTAAAGGGGGCACTACAGACGGACAGGAAAAGACAGGAGTGAGAGATTTGGAGCACAATTTTGGGTGATGGTAGCACAACAAAGTAAGTACACTGAACAGAGATGACTGTGAGTATGGTTGAAAGAGGAAGGTTAGGAGCCAGGTGGGACACCAGAAGGAAAGAGGAAAGATAAAGACTGGGAATGTATAACTCAGTGAAACCTACAACTGTGATAAAATGTACAAGTACGTTTTTACATGAAGGAGAACAAATGAATGTCAACCTTGCCAGGTGTTAAAAATGGGGTGGCACTGGGGGAAAAATACAATCAATGCAAACTAGAGACTACAGTTACCAGAAACATTGTCTCATGTTTCCTTTAATGTAACAAAGACAATATAACAAAGCTAAATGCCTATAAGTGGGGGATATAAGGGAGGGGTACGGGACTCTTGGCATTGGTGATGTTGCCTGACTCTTTATTCTACTTTAGTTTAATTCTATCTTTCCTTTTGTTGCTTTTCAGCTGTCATTTTTTTTCTTTCTTTTATCTTTTCCTTCTGTTTCTCTACCTTCTTTGACTCTTCCTCCTTCTTTGTGGAAGAAATGGAGATGTCCTTATATAGATAGTGTTGACAGTGGTGAAGCATAAATGTGTAATCATACAGGGAACCACTGAATGTTCACTTAGGATGGAATGTAAGGTGGGCGAACAAAACCATCTTAAAAAAAGAAAACGGATTGATGAAGAAAGCTTGAAGGCACTATATTGAGTGAAATAAGTCAGACACACAAGGATAAGTATTGCATGGTCTCAATGATGTGAACTAATTATAATGCATAAACTCACAGACATGAAATACAAGTTACCAGGACATAGAACGAGGCCAAAGAATGGGCTGCAGTTGCTTATTATGGGCAGAATGTCTAACCATGTTGAACTTAAGTCTTTGGAAATGGACACAGTTAGTACACTATTATGAGAATAACTAACAGTGTGGAATGGTGTGTGAATGTGGTGGAAAGGGGAAGCTTAGAGTCATGTATGCCACCAGAAGGAAAGTTGGAGATTAAAATATGGGAATGTATAAAACAGTGAATCTTGTGGTGGACAATGTCCATGATTAACTGTACAAATATTAGAAATCTCTCTCACGAACTAGAACAAATGTATGACACTATTACTTGAAGTAAATAATAGAAAGGTATATGGGGGAAAATATACCTATTGCAAACTATGTACTACAGTCAGTAGAATTTTAACATTCTTTCATTAACAGTAACAAATATACTATACCAATACTATGAGTCAATAATGGAGGAGGGGTGGTTAGGGGTATGGGAGGATTTGAGTTTTCTTTTTTGTTTTTATTTCTTTCCTGGAGTAATGAAAATGTTCTAAAAATTGAAAAAAAATTAATTGTGGTGATGGATGCACAGCTGTATCATGGTACCGTTGACAACTGATTGTCTACTTTGGATGATTGTATGGTATGTGAACAATCTCAATAAAATTGAATTTTAAAAAAAGCAGAGTTCAAAATATTTTGAGACAGACACTGAGAGTTTCTGAACAAGATACATGCTGTACAAGAAACACTAAAGGGAGCATTATAGGCTGATAGGAAAGGACAGGAGAGAGAGGTTTGGAGAAGAATATAGAATATAATAAGACTATCAGTAAGGGTAAAAAGAGAGAGGAAAAAATAAAAATAAGATATGACATACAAAATCCAAAAGACAAAATGGTAAACAGTAGACATTATATTGAGTGAAATTAGCTAAAAACAAAAGGATGGATACTGTATGGTCTCAGTAATATGGACTAACAATGATGAGTGAAATTTGAAAGTTGAGAACACAGGATATCAGGAAATATAAAGAGGTTAGAGATTGGGCATTTGACACTGAAGGAGTAAAGAAGGTTCAACAAGATTGACTGTATAGTTCCAGAAATTGAATGGATAGCATAATAGTGTGTGATGGTAACACAATTTTGTAATTGCTCTGAACAAAGATGAGAGTGAGTATGGTTGAAAGAGGAAGGCTTAAGGGCACATACGACATGAGAAGGAAAGATAAAAGATAAGGAATCATACTGTATAACAGCGAAACCTAGAGTGGTCAATGATGGTGATTAAATGTACAAATATAAGAATGTTTTTCCATGAGGGAGAACAAATGAATGTCAACATTGCAAGGGGTTGAAAATTGGATGATACAGGGGAAAAAATATAATCAATGCAAACTGGAGTCTACAGTTAATGGTAATTATAAAATGCTTCCATTAATTATAAGAAAAGCAATATACAAAAGCTAAATGTCTGTAAGTGGGAGATATAAGAGAGTGACATGGGATTCTTGGTGGTGGTGATGTCTGACCTTTTCATTGTATTTTATTTTTATATTTCTTCTCTTTTGAATTTTTATTCTTCATTTTTTTCTCCTTTTCCTCTTTCTTTGGGGAAGAAACGGAAATTTCCTCACAGATTGTGGTAGTGAATGCATAATTACGTGATTATAGTGGGAATCACTGATTGTTTACTTGGGTGGATTTTATGGTATGTGAATAAAACTGTTAAAAAAATAAACAGAGGGATACAAATGATGGAGAAAATGTGGAGAGAGGGATGTACCTATTCCCTGTTGGTAGGGAAACAGAATGGTGCAGCCTGTCTGGAGGGCAGTATGGTGGTTCCACAGGAAGCTAAATATGGGTTTGCTGTATGGTCCTGCAGCCCCACTACATTAGTGGACATTGCACACTGGTGTTTATGTCAGCCATATTCACGATTCGCAGTGGATGAGGTGGCCTAAGGGTACATCTACTGATAACATAATGGTAAACTGTGATGTATACACAGAACAGAATACCGAGTGACGGCAAGAAGAAATGAAATTGTGAGGTATACACCTATGTGAATGGACCTTGAGGACAGTATGTTGAGTGAAATAAGCCAGAATCGAAAAGACAAACATTATAACGCCTCACTAATATGAATTAACTATAACGTGTAAACTCTGAGAATTGAATCTGAGAGCAGAGGTTAGGTGAATGCTTATGGTAAAGGTTCCTACATTGTAAGCTCTTACAGCAGTCACATCTATTCATGAGTTGTAGTGGCTATCTCTAAATCCTGAGATGCTGAGCAGTTTGTGTACAACCTGGTCAGTCCCTATAACCTCGGGTAGGTGTGACACCTGAGACTCAGAGCCAGAGCTCAGGAGCTGTGAATGACAGCATTCCCCATACAGCAAATGTTAAAACAGCTGAAAAAAAGATCAGGCTTCAATTAGAGATATGAATGAAATGGACTTCATTAGAACTAAGGTAAACCAAACTAAAAGGTACAGGATGATACTGACTGTGTTTGAAACCTCAACTTCTGTGTGAGACCAAAGGAAGAGATGTTTATTTGGTGCAAAATCTATACTTTCTGTATCACGTTATATAATTTAACTTGTATGGTCAGTTTATTCAAATACCATAATTACATGGAACCTTGAATAGGGGGTTTGTACAGGTTAGCGTGAAACCCTGATACATCCCAGAGTAATTTGGGCAGAGAGGAAGGAGTATTTGCAGGGCCCCCTTCAGGGCCTGGGGGAAAATGTGGAAACATTAAATTTCCCCACCTGGGGAATTCTTGATATTCTCACAAGCACTGGGGACTACCATTGTAGTAGGCCATGTCCTCAATCTTGGGGCTTGCCCTTGTGCAGCTCGTTATTGCAAAGGAGAGGCTAAACCTACTTGTAATGATGCCTAAGAGTCACTCCCAGAGAAGCTCTTTTGTTGCTCAGATGTGGCCCATCTCTGTCTAAGCCCCCTTGGCAGTTAAACTCACTGACCCCCCCCACTCCCATGTGGGACATGACTCCCAGGGGTGTAAATCTCCCTGGCAACATGGGACATGACTCCCAGGGACAAGCCTGGACCTGGCATCGTCGGATTGAGAAAGCCCTCATGACCAAAATGGAGGAAGAAAAATGAAACAAAATAAAATTACAATGGCTGAGAGATCTCAAATGGAGATGAGAGGTCATTCTGGAGGTTATTCTTATGAATTATATAGATATCCCTTTTTAGTTTTTAGTGTACTAGAATAACTAGAAGGAAATACCTGAAACTGTTCAATTGCAATCCAGTATCCGTGATTCTTGAAGATGACTGTGTAACTATATAGCTTATATGGTGTGACTGTGTGACTGTGAAAACCTTGTGGCTCTCCTTCCCTTTATTCAGTGAATGGACAAATGAGTAGAAAAAAGGGGGACAAAAAGTAAATGAATAATAGGGGAAAAAAAAGGAGTATGAGATATTTTTGGTGTTCTTTTTTACTTTTATTTTTTTTTATTTATTTGGAGATTGCAAAACATATTTATTTATTTATAACATGTAGTTTTTGCTCTTGATTAACCTCCCTGCTCTTTCAATTAAATCACAATTAACAAATACTTATTGAGTGCTTCCAGCAGGCATCCCACCTGCTGCCTGGTTCTTGCCCCCAGCTGGTTCAGAGCTGCAGCCCTGCTAGCAGAGGACTGAGTGTGTGAGGGAATCAGGCCGCACTGGGGGTTTGATTTTGGGAAACCCCCCAAACACACACACACATACACACACAGAGCAGCCCTGCAGAGCAGAGAAGCCTCTCTAAAGGCTCCAGGCACCTTGTAGGGCCAGTGCCTTCTCTCCTACAGGCCAGAAACCCTAGACCAGGGAAGTTGGCATCTGCTCAGGTGAACTGGGTCAGGATAGGAAGGCAGTGAGGGTGGTGCTCTTCTCACTAGTTCTCCTGGTGGTATTTACAGGGAGAAAAATCCTTTGGAAGGCTAATAAGGGATGAAGATGCTCCTGGAGCAGTGGGGTGCAGCCGAGAGGGGCTGGTGGAGAGTGGAGACTGGGGAGCCTGTCTTAGTTGCACCAATACACTGACTGCAGTGGGTGAGCCCCTCATCTTGGCTGAGCCTTGGTCTTTTCATCTTTTTCTTTTTTTTTTTGAAATAAATTCAAAGTTATGGGAACAGTTGCAAAAACAATACAAACCCCATACACAGAACTCCAGCATACCCTGACCCCCCTCCCGATACCCCAATCCACCAACTTTAACATGCTGTCACACCACTATTTCTTTCCCTCCCTCCCTATCTATCATCCATCATCTATTGCTCTGTCTTCTGAACATATGAGAGCTAGCTGCATACATCCTTGAACAAACACTATAATTCACATATACATTTCCCATGAACAAGAACATACTTTTATGCAATTCCATTAAACGCAGCTAAGAAGTAGAAGAGATTCAACATTGATACAAAGCTTACATTCTATATTTCTTTTTTTTTTTTTTCCTTATGTCTAAACTGTGTCCCTTTGAGCCTCCTGTCGTCCATCTTCAGAACCCATCCAGGGTCATCCTTGGCATTCAACTGTCATCTATTTAGACTTTTTTTTTTTTTTTCTCAATTGTGGAAACATATATACAGCCTAAATCTTCCCATTCCCCTCCTCCCTAGCATTCCATTAGTGGGGTTAATCACATTTAGAATGTTGTAATGCTATCCCTTTCCCACCATCCATTACTAGAAATTTCCCTTCACCTCAAACAGCAACCCTACACTCATTTCTTAACTCCCCACTGCCCCTTCCCCCACTTCTCTTAACCCATACTCTACTTTTCATCTCTATGGTCATATTCTCTGATAATTTCTTTGTGTTTACTGTGGGGCTTAAAATTAACCTCTTAAATCCATAACAATCTTGTTTTTCTTTGATACCAACTTAACTTCAATAGGACACATAAACTATGTTCCTATAGTCCTCCATTCCCCCACCTTTATATAGTTCTTGTCAAAAATTACATATTTTACATTGAGTCCAAAACCATTGATTTGTCATTAGAGTTTGTGTATTTTATATCATGTAGGAAGTAAACAGTGGAGTTACAAGTCAAAAATTACTGACTTCTATTTGTATTCCACTGTGGTCGGAGAACGTGCTTTGAATATATTCATTTTTTTTTTTTTTTTTTTTTTTGATTTATTGAGGCTTGTTTTATGTCCCAGCATATGGTACATTCTGGAGAAAGATCCATGATCACTAGAGAAAAATGAGTGTCCTGGTGATTTGGGATGTAAGGTTCTATATATGTCTGTTAAAATTCTCTATATCTCTCTCTCCTTTCCTTGTTTCTCTGTTGGTAGGGGTCCCTTTAGTATCTGAAGTAGGGCAGGTCTTTTATTGGCAAACTCTCTCAGCATTTGTTTGTCTGTGAAAAACTTAAGCTCTCCCTCAAATTTGAAGGACAGTTTTGCTGGATAAAGTATTCTTGGCTGGAAATTTTTCTCTCTCAGAATTTTAAATATTTCTTGCCACTGCCTTCTCGCCTCCATGGTGGCCGCTGAGTAGTCACAACCTAGCCTTACGCTGTTTCCTTTGTATGTGGTGAATTGCTTTTCTCTTGCTGCTTTCAGAACTTGCTCCTTCTCTTCAATATTTGACAGTCTGATCAGAATATGTCTCGGAGTGGGTTTATTTGGAGTTCACTGGGCGTTTATGCTTTGTGTATTTATATTGTGTAGAAGGTTTGGGAAGTTTTCCCCAACAATTTCTTTGAATACTCTTTCTAGACCTTTACCCTTCTCTTCCCTTTCTGGGATACCAATGAGTCTTAAGTTTGGACGTTCTATTTATCTATCATATCGCTGAGATCCATTTCAATTTTTTTTATTTTTTTCTCCATTCTTTCTTTTGTTCTTTCATTTTCTGTTCTGTGGACTTCTAGGACACTGAGTCGTTGTTCAACTTCCTCTATTCTTGTATTATGAGTATCCAGAGTCTTTTTAATTTGGCCAACAGTTTCTTCTATTCCCATAAGATCTTCTATTTTTTTATTTACTCTTGCAGTGTCTTCTTTATGCTCTTCTAGGGTCTTCTTTATGCCCCTTATATCCCATGCCATGGTTTTCTTCATGTCCTTTATATCCTTTGCCATGTTTTCATTTCTCAATTGTAGTTCTTTGATTAATTGTGCTAAGTACTGTGTCTCTTCTGATATTTTGATTGGGCGTTTGGGATTGGGTTCTCCATATTGTCTGGTTTTATCACATGCATTAAGATTTTCTGTTGTTTTTGGCCTCTTGACATTTGCTTTGCTTGACAGGGTTCTTTCAAGTCGTAAAAAAAAATACCAATCTAATTTTTCAGAAATTCAAGTTGGTGGTGTACACTTTCTCTAACTAACCAGCAGATGGCGTCTGTGAGTCACCTATACCCCTCAAGTCAGTTCTCCTCAACTTTGTCCTTGTGGTGTGTGGGGAAATGATTCTTGTGGGGTTCAGTTGGTGAACTCAGTTTGGATGTGTTGCTGGAGCCATCCGCCCTGAATGTGGGGCATGTGTCCGGGTGGCTAGGGAGGCAGGGCAGCTTTAATATTCAAACCCCCCAGGTGTTCCCGGAGATTCAAGGCCGCTGCAAGAGTCTAAGCCTTCATTTCGGTTCTGCCTCAGACCCTCTCTGTTGCTGACCCACAAACCACCGGCATTGACGTAGTGTCCCTGGGTTTTCCGAGCGGGCGCCCCTTCTCAGCTGTGATCTTCTTCCAGGACCTCTGCTGAGGGAATGCCGTACTACGTCACCAGTGCACGCTGTCCCTCAAGGGAAGCCCCGGGCCGCCGGGCCATGCAGGGGCGCTCTCAGCCTGATGCAAAGATGGCTGAACAGGGCGTCTCAACCTACCCCACCTCGCACAGTTCCTCCTTCCCAGCTCCAAGACAACTGGCACGGCTCTGGGCTGTGGGCAGAGCCCCGGGCAGGAGTGTCTCCAGCCCACCGGGAAGCCAGCTGCAAGCAGCAGGGTTTCTTTCTCCTTCCGGCTCTCCCCTCCACTCCCCTGGCCCTGAGGGAATCTGCAGCGGGCTATCCTCCACGCCAGAC